>NC_051078.1:3240066-3515066 GCF_004664715.2 Peromyscus leucopus
TGGCCGGTGAGGGTTTGTTTGTCTAGGCCACTCGTCTCGCTCCTGCCCCATAGTGCCTAACTGACCCTAGACACTGGCCAATTTCTGAGCGAAGGCCTCCACCCCCTCCTGCCTTCTCCCATCACCCCGCTCCTCCTCTTGGCTAAAACCTCAAGTCCCGCAGCCTCCTTCTCGGTTGGCGAGCGGAGGCTGTGACATTGAGCAAAATCAATTTGGCCGGCTCTGGACGTTTCTGTTCAGGGGCTGCAGTGGAGCTTGACCCGACGGGAGGACGGACAAGAGCTCTCTGGGCCTGGCTTTTTCTTTTCTTCTCTTTTTCTTTTCTGACCAGGAAACTGGGAGAAGAAAAGACTGGCCTGAGAAAGGGACTGGGTTGTTTGGAGTCTACCCAAAGGGAAGTAGGACAGTAAATACACACAGATACCTAAGCCCGTCTGAGACCCAAGTGTAGCTGCTTGCCCTGGAAGATCCTAGCACAGTACCTCTGAACTTTTGTTCTCCTCATCACCCTTCCCTCAGGCTTTTAGACTCCCTTTCTCTTGTGAAAGCTACCCCTGCCGGTTGGTATCCCAGCCCCAACCTCAAAGGCATCATTGAGGACTCCATCTGCCTGTGAATGCTGATGGCCCAGAAGATAGTTTTAGCTTCACTCTATTTGGGGACCTGATTATCACCAGACGGTGGCACTTTCTGTGAAGAAAGGGAAGGGAGTAAACTAGACCTTCCAGCCAAGGGATGGGACCTGGACACCATTTCCCCAGACGCACGCCCAGAAAGCCTGGGAAGCCTGGCTGGCTCCTGTGTACATCTGGGCAGCGGGAAAGAGGCGGGGGTGGGGGGGGGGGGGGTGGGACGATGACAGGTGTGATTTAAATATGGAAAGAGGATTGTAATGGGTCTGGGGGGGATGCTCTGGAATAAAGGGCGTGCAAGGCCTGCTGGTGCTCTTCCCCAGGCAGACCACAGGTCCACCTTAGTCTCCTTATCCGTTCCTGTAGGTGGGGTCTGAGAAGGAGCACTCGGGGTCGCCTGCCGCGGGGGGAGTTGTGCAGGGACGGGGTGAGGACCTGGTTGTCCGCGATCCTTAAGGACCGAGGACCCAGGTGAGCCAAACTCCACCTTTGGGTGGGTCGCTGTCCAGCGTGGATCACCCCCTGCGAAGGAAACCCCGCCCCCGCTGCTCCTGCGCGCCCCGCCCAGGCCCGCAGCGCGGCTGCAGCGCGAGGGGCGGAGAGGCACAGCGCGGCGAGAGGACCAGACGCCCAGGTCGCCCGCCCGCATCCACTGCCGCAGGAGACCCAGCGCGCGCCTTCGCCCGGGCGTCCCGGCTGCTTCCTTGGCCCCCGCGACAGATCGCCTGCCCTCCGCCTCGACCCCGGCTCAGCGCTCCCTCCCTCCGGAGCACACGCTACACCCCGTGCAGCCCCAAGACCTGCCCCCCAGCCCCTCGTCGGCGACCACCATGGCGGAGACCAACAACGAATGCAGCATCAAGGTGCTTTGCCGATTCCGGCCCCTGAACCAGGCGGAGATTCTGCGGGGGGACAAGTTCATCCCCATTTTCCAAGGGGACGACAGCGTCATTATTGGGGTGAGTGCTGCCTGCATCCGGAGGAAATTAGAGGAGGGGGGCGGGATGCCAGCATCTTTTCACCTTCCAGACGTAGCCCCTTACGCCTGCCATTCTGCAGCAGCGGCTCCGGGCTGCTCACCCTCCATCCGCCGCAGCCCCTCCTCTCTCCCCTGCATCAGGATGGCTGGGTGTGGCCTGCCTAGGCCCGCAGCCAAGTCTCTGCGGAGTGGGAGGGGGCTCCTTCCTCGTCATCGGGAGCCCCAACTTGTCTTTGCCACTCTCTTGGAATGTTCCCACCCCTTAGAGCCAGTTCCCTGCTTTGGGAATGTTTTCCCCCTCCCAACCCCCCTCTCCCCCACCCCACCCCCCGCGGGAGAAAGCGCGTTTTCCCTTTGTTATTGGCTGGCATCTCTACCCTAAGCTCCACCAAGGGAGGGGAGGATTAGTGGGTGGGCTAGATCAGAAATGGGAAGTCTAGGGTCTCCATGGAGGAATGGCCGGGAGTGGATTCTAGGACCAGCCCCTTCATCATCACCTGAAGTCGTCGCTGCCTGGACTTGGGGGGGGGCGGGGGAGGGTGCAGGTCTGATGAACGGTTTTCTGGGAGAGAAACACATCGATGCCACACCCAATCGAGGAGGTAGCCTCTAGAACCCTAAGGACTCGTCTGCCTTTCTATCTCAAGTATAGTGTCAAGAGAAATTCAGACTCCCCAAACCCTGAGCTCATTCATACTTGCTTGTTCGTCTCAGTCTTGAAGATCCAATAAGATGTAGTAGTTGACTGCTACCTCATCATGGCGGCCCTTCTCCGTGGAAATCTTCAGGAGCATTAATACTTACGGTGTACTTGGTAGTCTGTGTTTAGTGCTGAATTCTCAAAACTGTAGTCTGAAGTAGTGTTCATATTTCCATTTTACAGATTAGGAGATTGAGGTCCAAGGAAGTTGAGTGACTTTCTCAAGGTCATGCTGAGAACCCATGGTTAAGTCTACAGAACTGGACTCAAGTCTGTGATTCCAAAACTCACATGATTTCCCTTTGTGCCTGTCACCTTGCCTCCCCAGATTTCTGTTCCAGACCATTGTCTGTGATGGCCCAAAGGGACTTCAGGCTGTGAGTGGGGTGAGAGGCTCTGGGGCTGAGTTCTGCAGGGTTTTTCAGGGTCCTGAGCCAAGAAACCGTGGCTGGTTTTGGAAGGGAGGGGGATCCATGAGGGCACTCTTCAAGGTCAGGGTGGTTCTTCTGCATCTTAGTCCACGGTGCTGGGCGTAACGCAACCAGAACGGCGGCAGACACCTGGACCTTCTGAGTTCGGGAAAAACATGTTTCTGAGGAGGCCCCAAGCTCCTACACTAGCCTGTCATCCTCTCATCACACAGTGAGCTCAGCTGGCCACTTTCGCTGCAGGAGGGCACTCTGTTTGTTTTGCCTTAGGGACCTAGGCTTTGTTTGGTCAGTGTGGCCAGGTTAAAAGAAAGCCCCGATCAACTCTGGGGATCTCTCTCTGTGAGTAACCTGGCCAGCAGGCTTTTGGGGGGGGGGGCTTTGCACTCTGAGGCCCCTTTAAGTTGTAAAGACAGGAGGGGGTGGTCCTGGGAAGCAAATGCACTAAGGGCATCTACTTTCAAGCTGACTTCATTGTTGTGGGTTTATCCATTATACAAAGATGGACTCCTTAGGTTCTGTGGGCCATCTTGGTGTGTAGGGTGGGGTCCTGGCCCGTGCGGTCGGGAGGAAGGGTTGAGGAGATCATCTGTCCACTTAGTCCAGCGAAACAGGAAAGACACCGGGAATGGGGAGGGAGAGAGTCAGGCGAAAAGAAGTCCGTGGTCCCCTGGTAATGCAGATTCTAGCTCAGCCCTGGAGCTGGCCTCCTCGCTGGCCTGCTGATGCTGGTGGGGCTGCACCTGTCTCCTTCTGAACCCTCCCTTGCCCAAGCCCTCCTGCTACAGCCTCTTACTCAAGACGTACGTTCTCACGGGGGGGGGGGGGGCATTTTGTCTGAGGCAGCCTGCCGAGAGCTGCTGGCCTTCTGGACTTTAGTTCTTCACCCTGCCGAAGGATGGTTTATCGGGGAGGGGATTCCGAGGAGGCCCTTGGAGGTTCCAGTCAGGCAATGGCAACTCCCGCCCCTTATTTTCTCCCCTAGCTCTCTTTGGGAGCCAGTGTGTGGGGAGCAGCCCAGAGATCAGTGGAAGAAGCCACTTCGGAGTGTCTGGGGAGGTGAGGGAAGGCAAGTCGGGTTGGCTGGGAGAGGATCACTCCCGAAGCCAGCGGCCTCTGCTCGCTCCTGTGCGGGTCTCCTCCCAGCACTCCAGCTTGCCCTGGGCTTGCTTGCCCTGGGCTTCCGGGGCCCTTCTGTCCCTGGGCTGCTTCGGCTTGCGGACGGACGGTAGAGCAGCAAGATGGAGACAGTCCCGTGGGCCTTGTCTTTGCCCCCCACTCTGTACTTCTCTGGGGAACCTCGAGGGTGGGATTCGAGAGTCAGCAGCCTGAGTCACAGTAGGAGGGTGCCTGGGGTGCGGCCTCTGCTCTTCTGCCTTGTTTTGTTCTCTTCACACTTAGAATCCAGTCTGACTTTTTTTTTTTTTCACCTGAACTCATTTAGGTGTCTCTCTGGCTTTTCTGGTCTTTGTTCCAGCCTGGGCCACTGCCAGATGTGGGGGGAGGGGAGGGGGTGACGGCAAGGGATCAATCAGTTTCAATCAAAATCTCTCTCTCTCCTTTTCAACTGTCCAAAGCTTCTTTCCTCGGGCCTCCCAAAAGTTAGGTGAATTCTGTGTTCTGTTTGTTTGTTTTTTGTTTTTTGAGACAGGGTTTCTCTCTGTAGCCTTGACTCTCCTGGAACTCACTCTGTAGACCAGGCTGCCCTCAAACTCAGAGATCCACCTGCCTCTGCCTCCCGAGTGCTGGGATTAAAGGCGTGTGGCTTGTTTGTACTTTTTTTTTTAATGACATTATTTATTTTGTGCCTGTGATGTGGTGGTGGCTGTGAGTATACCACAACACACACCGGAGGGTCAGAGGACAGCTTTCAGGAGTCGGTGTCCCGTCCCCATCCCCCATCCCGTGCCCCCCGTCCGTCCGTCCCCCATCCCCCTGTCGTTTCTGGGGGTTGAACTAACACCAGACCTGGCAGCACCGTCACCCACTGAATCATCTCCCTGACCCGGTTCTGGTTTGGTTTTGGTTTTGGTTTTGTGACAGGCCTCCCTATGTGTCTCAGGATGGTCTGAGACTCTAGGTATATTCCAGGCTGGACTCAGGCTCTCTCTCCATCCTGTCTCAGCCTCCTGAGCGCTGAGATTGCAGGCAGGTACCACCATCATGACTTTGAGGGTCCTGTGGTCTCTGAAGGGAAAGCAAGGATCTCTTTAGCTTTGAGGGGAGGGTCATGAAGGAAAATGGAGAGCTGAGGCGATGTTCACTGTGGCTAGTGTCTCTCTCAAGCATTGCCATGGCAACAATACCCAGGGGTGTCACTACAGAATAGGGCTTCAAGTTTGGGTTCTACCGGGTGCTTTCTTGACGACTGAACAGGTCTTGGAAGCCCTAATCTTGTGCTCCCCATGAGCATCAAACAGCACATGTGATGGGAAACCATAGCGAGGTGCTGGGACCTCTCCTGGGCCGGCTGATGAAGGCAGGCTCAGAGTGGGTTCCGAGACAGCATGGAGCCCTGGCTGTGGGACTTTGCAGGGAGAGCCCCTGGGGAAGGAAGGCTAGGAGGAGCCTGCAGGGCTGGGAGAGAGCAGCTCAGAGGTGGAGAGACTTCTGCAGGGGTATTTCTAACGGAGTGGGTATTTGGCTTTGGAGGCTTTGCCGTTAGCCGAGTGTGCAGTTACCTGGAGGAGGAGAGGGGAAAATGGCGCTCTGAAAGGATTCGGGGGAGAAGGGCTTCTGAAATGGGGTTGAGGTTGGACAAGGGGGTGAGGAAAGGCTCCAGTTCTACTTGAAAACACTTTGAGAAATACAGACCGGGAGAGCCTGAGGCAGTAAGGGCAGAGCCATGAGGAGGATCCAACGTGGGGATGACGTTTGCAGTTCCTTGTCCACTTTGGGTACGGGTGTGCAGTCAGAACGTGTGGGTTTGAACCCGTGCTCCCTGGTTCATAGCTGTGTGACTGTGGGCAAACAGCTCTGACCCTCAGTTTCCTCATTTATAAAGTGAAGAGAATAAACACTTACCTCCAGCTACCCCAGCCGGGCGGTGGTGGCGCATGACATTGATCCCAGCACTCGGAGGCAGAGGCAGGCGGATCTCTGTGAGTTCGAGGACAGCCTGGTCTATAGAGCGAGTTCTAGGACAGACTCCAAAACTACACAGAGAAACCCCATCTCAAAAAAAACATAATAATAATAATAATACCTCCTAGGATTATCAAATAATACCTCCTAGGATCATCATATCCATTATTTTTAAATTTTTATTTGGGGAGTGGGAGTATATGTAGTATATGTATGTGTATGTACAAATATGTGTGTGAGTGAGCGAGCTTGCACATTTGTCCACACACAGAGGCCAAAGGAGGACAGCTGTGTCTTCCTCTGTTGCAGGTCACCTATTCCCTTGAGACAGTCTCTTCCTGAACCTAAAGCCTACCATCAAGGCTAGGCTGGTGGCCAGTGATGCCCGGGGATCCACCTGTCTCTGATTACTAAGGTCACAGGCACACACACACACACACACACACACACACACACACACACACAGCCACGCCCAGGTTTTCTGTGGGTGCCAGAGCCATGAACTCAGGTCCTTGCACAGCGAGTGACCTTCCTGAGTCACTCCCCAGCCTCTGTTCCTATCGTATTTTAAAATCACGCTGACTTATTTGCGGGGCAGGGCACACATGCCAGAGCACACCAGCGCAGGTCAGACATTTGCAGCTCTTTCCTTCCACCAAGTGAGTCCTGCACATGGCACTCAGGCCTGGCAGCAGACGCCTTTATCCGCTGAGCCATCCCACCAGCCCGTTCGTTATTTTTTGAAACAGCTTTTTACTGTGTGTCCCTGGCCGGCCTTTTAACTCACTGTGTGGTCCAGGGTGCTTCAAGTCCAAACTTGAGGAAACCTTCATGCGTTAGCCTCTTGAGTGGTATTGCAGGTCTGTGCCCCTGTGCCCCAAATAAACTCCTGATAACAGTTAAAAGTTAGCCGAACACACCCTGTGGTACACACCCTGTGAGTCCTAGCACAGGCAGGAGGCAGGAGGATTGAAAGTTTGAGGCCAGCTTGGACTCCACAGAGAGACCGTGTCTAAAAAAAACAAGTGGGGAAGGGCATTGCTGGAGAGATGGCTCAGAGATGAAGAGCACTAGCTCCCGTTCCGGGGAATCAGCTGCCCTCTTCTGGTCTCTACACGCACTGGGCGTGCACGAGGTACACATACATACATACATACATACATACATACATACATACACACACACATGTAAACACTCATACACACAAAATAAAAACAAATCAAAGATGTTATCTTTACGCATTTTTGTCTCTGCACAGTGAAATTTGAAGCGCTAAGCACTCTGCCCTCTCATGGGTGGATTCATCCAAACCACTAGTATCTATTTCTCAGCAGTATCTGTTTATTCAACAAACATAAAAAGTAGCTTGTGCTCCAGAGACTTCTGTTTGGCGTCGGGGTGGTGACATGCAACTTAAGGAGGGGCCGGGGCGGAGGCAGCAGTGGACGTCAGGAATGGTTTTCCAGCAGAAGCATGGTTGCCATGGTTCTCATTACAGCGCTTGGAAGACTGGAGGCCGGAAGGAGGACTAGCCTGGGCTACCTAGCAAGGTCCTGTCAGAAACAAACATGGGGCTTTTTACCAGCTCTGGGCTTCCTTACTTTCCGATGACTGTCCTTTATTACACACTACAGGGTAGGGGGGTGCGTTCAGGGAGCAGGGACAGGCAGAGCTCCACGGTGGAACCCTGCTCAAAACAAAACAAAAAAACAAAAACAAAGCCCCACAGCATGCACACGAAAACGATACGTAGCTCAGATTGACTTCAAATTCTTGGTGATCCCCCTGCCTCAGGTGCGTAAGCACTGAGATTGTAGGCATGGACCACCGTGGCTAGTTGACGAAAATCTTAGGATTCGGCACTTAGAAGATGCATTCAGGAAGATTGGCAATTTGAGGCCAGGCAGGGCTACTGGGCTACATACAAAACAAAACAAAACAAAAACCCAAAACAACAAAAAGAGAGCTAGAAATTGGAGTTGATGTGGAGCTGAGGGCCCGGACAAGAATAAGGAAGCAGCCGGCAGCAGTGGCCCACACCTTTGAGCCCAGCGCTCAGGAGGCAGAGGGCAGGCAGATCTCTGAGTTCGAGGCCATCCTAGTCTACAGAATGAGTTCCAGGACAGCCACCAAAAGCTACACAGAGAAACCCTGTCTCGAAAAACAAAACAAACCAAAGAATAAGGGAGTCATGAAACTATAACATACGTCATGGCTCATCACAGGAATGGTCAATGCACCCATTTCTTAGCTCTTCTGTCCTCACAGACCCAAGAGCCCCTCCCATCCTGGACTCGGGAAAGAGGGATCCCAGGCACTCCTCGGCTTCAGCACTTGGAGAGCGCCCTCCATTTTATCCATCCAGCGCTTTCTGTAATCCTACCGCTGGGAATGTTTTGAATGGAGTGTGTGTAGATTTGAGTTCCGGGGGTGAGGTGGGGGGTGGGGGGTGGGGGGTGGGTGGGAGGGGCCAGGCTGGCTGGAGGGTTATATTTAACCCCCTTGGCTGCGTGCCTGGCTCTAGGCAGCATGGCCAGAGATCATTGGTGGAGAAGAGAGGAGCGTCATTGGTCTGAGGTAGACAGGCTTTGTTTCTGTTTCTGGCCGCTGGGTGGGGGAGACATGGATGTGCGTTACAGTTAAAGAATTAAGGTAGATTTTTTTTTCTTTAGTAACATTGGAAACTATATAACAATAAGCCTAATACATTGTAACTGTTGGCAAAGTTACAAAGAAGAGCTCCGCATAGAGAAACACCCAATCTTATTAACATTCTAAAAAAAAGAATAACTATTTGACGTTTGTTTCTATTTTTTTTTTTTTTTTTTTTTTTTGGTTTTTCGAGACAGGGTTTTCTGTGTAGCTTTGTGCCTTTCCTGGATCTCGCCTTGGAGACCAGGCTGGCCTCGAACTCACAGAGATCCGCCTGGCTCTGCCTCCCGAGTGCTGGGATTAAAGGTGTGCGCCACCACCCGCCCGGCTGTTTCTACTTTCGTTATTGTTGTTCTTTGGTTCCTTTGCTTTTTATTTTTTATTTTTTTATTTTTTTTTTTTTTTGCTTTTGTTTTGTTGTTTTAGCTTTCTAAAAACGTTTCAGTTACATTTTAGTTTTATTCTGTGTGAAAGTGTGTGTAGGCCTGTGTCTGCATGCCACAGCAGCCAGGAGGTCAGAGGACCACTGGCGGGAGTCAGTTCTCATCTCCTGGGTGTGTCCCGGGGACCGAGCTCAGATGCTCATGTTAGCGGTGTGGCGCATGTCTTCACCCAGGGAGCCAGCCCGTTGCTTCCCCGCCCCCACCCTTGAGAGGGGGTCTCCCTCTGTAGCCTGGGCTAACTTCAGGCTCACAGAGATTCTTCTGCTGCAGCCTCCTGAAGGGCTAGGATTAAAGGCATGGGCCACTATACCCAGGATTCCAATTATTCTTGGCATACATATATATGTAAAGTTTATTAAAATTGTATCATAAACTGTATGTATTTATATATTTTTGGAAGGTGCTAAAGACTGAGTCCAGGCCCTTGCACATTAAGCTTGCATTCTACCCCAGAGCTATACTCACAGCCCCGTTAAATATTTCACATAACTTTTTAATCATTTTACAACAATTGCTTTCATTTTTATTTCTTATTTTTCAGACCACCTTAATATGTAGCTTAGACTGGTCTTGAACTCATGGCAAGCCTCCTAGCTCAGCCTCCTGAGTACTGGGGTTACAGGCGTGTATCACCATGCCTTATCATTTTTTTCCGCTCAAGACAGGGTTTCTCTGTGTAACAGCCTTGACTGTCCTGGATCTCGATCTATAGACCAGGCTGGCCTCGAACTCACAGAGATCCGCTTCTTCTTCCTCCCGAGTGCTGGGATTAGAGACAGGTGCCGCCACACACATGCTCATCTTGTGTTAATTAAACCTTTCAATAAGTCTTACAGGAACATGTAACAGACTTCAAATAATAGAAAATTTACAATGGAAAGTAATCTTTGTACTTCTTGTCCATAGACTTCTTCTTTCAGAAAAATATCACTGCCAGTTTCTGTGGACACTTCTTTTTTTTTTTTTTCCTTTTATTTTATTTTACAATACCATTCAGTTCTACATATCAGCCATGTGTTCTTCTGTTCTTCCCCGCTCCCACCTCCTTCCCTTCCCCCAGCCCACCCCCATTCCCACCACGTCCAGGGCAAAGCCCGCCCCCCTCCGAGGACTGCGATCAACCTGGTAGACTCAGTCCAGGCAGGTCCAGTCTCCTCCTCCCAGACTGAGCCAAGCGTCCCTGCATAAGCCCCAGGTTCCAAACAGCTAACTCATGCAATGAGCACAGGACCTGGTACCACTGCCTAGATGCCTCCCAAACAGATCAAGCCAATCAACTGTCTCACCTATTCAGAGGGCCTGATTTCTGTGGACACTTCTAAAAACATTATATATGCTTAAAACCAAGTACATGCATACATGTATGCATTATATACACTTACAACCAAGTACATGTATACATGTATGGATTATATACACTTAAAACCAAGTACATGCATGCATTATACACCCTTACAACCAAGTACGTGTATACATCTATACATTATATATACATTATATTCGCTTAGAATCAAGTACATATGTACAAGCATACATTATATACATTTACAATGAAGCACACATGTACATGCCTACTGTCTTAATTAGAGTTACTATTGCTGTGATGAAACACCATGACCAAAAGCAAGTTGGGGAGGAAAGGGTTTATTTGGTTTACACTTCTGTATTGCTGTTCATCACCGAAGAAAGTCAGGGCAGGAACTGAAACAGGGTAGGAACCTGGAGGCAGGAGCTGATGCAGGGGCCATGGAGGGGTGCTGTTTACTGACTTGCTCCCCATGGCTTGGTCAGCCTGCTTTCTTATAGAACCCAGGACCACCAGTCCCGGGACAACACCACCCACCATGGGCTGGGCCCTTCCTTCCCCAACAATCACCAATTAAGAAAATGCCCTACAGGCTTGCCTACAGTTGGATCTTATGGAGGCGTTTTCTCAGTTGAGGTTCCCTCCTCTCAGATGACGGTGGCTTGTATCAAGCTGACATAAAACTAGTCAGCACGTATACATTTTTCACACATATGCTAGTATATCATACATGCTATTTTGTGCTTTTTAAAAAATTACCTTTGAGCCTTGGAGATCTTTCCATATCAGCACATTAAATTCATTTCATTCAACATGTAAGCAACTGTGTGTTTGTTGTCTGGGGAGAGTCTGGGAGGGGGGCCTCTCTCCGGGGCACTGAAACCTCTCCCCCGTGTTGAAAAATAAGGATATTAATCTCTTCATTTAAAAACTTCAGATTTTCTGGACTGTGTGTGGTAGCTCACACCTTTAACCTCAGCACTATGGAGGCAGAGGCAGGAGAATCTCTTGAGTTCAGGACCAGCCTGGTCTACATAGTGAGTTCCAAGCCAGTCAGGACTACATAGTGACTGTCTCAAAAAATAAAAACAACAAAACCCTTAGATTTTTCTGGTTTAATATTTTTAAACCCTGTCTCAGAAGAAAAGAGAAAAAAAAAAAAGAGGTCTTTTTATTTTGGAAGAAGTTTCTTGTTGTAGTTGTTGTTATTGTTTAGACAGGGTCTTACTATGTAGCCCTGGCTGTCCTGGAACTCACTCTGTAGACCAGGCTGGCCTCGAACTCGCAGAGATCCACCTGCCTCTGCCTCCCGAGTGCTGGGGTTAAAGGCGTGCGCCACCACCCTGTACAACTGTAGAAGTTTTAAGTCAAAAACCAAACAGCAACAACAAAAGCCAAAGCTTAAAATCAGTGATGCATGGTAGCTGCAGTCCCAGCCTCCTGGAGACCGAGCCAGGAGCTTGCCATGAATGCTGGCTAGTCTGGACTACAGCGTGGAGTCCTCTGCCCCCCAAACAATCAAGTGAAACAAAAACCCGTACGGACCGAGGATAACTACTGTTAGCATGTTCTCCACATGCTGCATATCCTGTGTTTATACCCACGGATATTGACAGAAATAAAACCATTCCTACATAGTGTTTATTTTACACTGGTATTTTTACTTTCACACACACACACACACACACACACGCACGCACGCACGCACGCGCACGCACGCACACACACACACACGCACGCACACGCACACGCACACACACACGCACACACCACACACACACACACACACACACACACATGCACGCGCACACACATACGCACACACACACACACACACTTTTTTTGTTTGTTTGTTTAGCGGTATTTTTGTGCTCACTTTCTCATCACTGCGTATTCTCCTGTACCATTGTCTTGTAGATGAATTTTTCTTTGGGTTGCCAGCTCACACACACACAAAAAACCACAGAGACTTATTGATTACGAAAGCTTGGCCTATAGCTTACGCTTGCTCCTAACCAGCTCTTATAACTTAAATTAACCCATTTCTATTCATCTGTGTTTTATCACGTGGCTTTTTACCTTTCCTTGATTCCGAACCTCCGACTCTCTCGGTGTCTCCTTGGTGTCTCTTCTGTGCCCCGATTATCTCCTCCTACTTCCTCTCTCTGCCCGGAAGTCCCGCCTATACCTCCTGCCTACCTATTGGCCTTTCAGCTCTTTATTAAACCAGGCACAGCAATATATCTTCACACAGTGTACAAACACCCCAAAATATCATCTATACTTTTGTTTTCATTTTTGAGACAGGGTTTCTCTGTGTAGTTTTGGTGCCTGTCCTGGAACTCACTTGGTAGCCCAGGCTGGCCTCGAACTCACAGAGATCCGCCTGGCTCTGCCTCCCGAGTGCTGGGATTAAAGTCATGTGCCACCACCGCCTGGTCTCATCTATACTTTCATATTTTTAATTTAACCTGTAGTTAATCAGTAATGGTTCCATTTCTGGCTCTTTTATTTCCCTCCTTTGTTTCCTCCTCCTCTTCCTCTAGAGACAGGGTCTTATATAGCCTAAATTGACCTTGAACTTACTGTGTAGCTCATGTTAGCCTTGAATGGGCATCCTCCGGCCTCCACCTCCCCAGCACTGGGATTCATCATGCTGGCTTCCATATCTGTTTTCTAAAGCTATTCTATCTATATACTCTCCTGACCCCTACAAGACTTAGTTTTTGTTACTGCACAAAAGGCACAATCTCCCCACATTTTATCTTGCCTACCTTCTCTCTCCCCACCCCCAGAGAATTGTACATGGTGTTTAGGGAATGACTAGGAGGCCTTTGTCCCACATCTTACCCACAAGCGGAGCCCCAGCTCACACACACTACTTGGTAGAATTCAGCTTGGGGGAGGGGCCGGGTGTATAAATCGTGCACAGATTTGATTTCATTGTCAGGAACGGAGCAAGAGAGCCGCTGTCTCCTAGGGACCACAGCAGATGCCGTCTGGCCAGTAAAGATGGCAGGCCAACTCACACTCAGCAGTCATGGGGGTTGGGATTATAAAGGCCTGTGACATCTGATGACCTTCCAAGAGCACGCTGCCAAGGAGGCGGAGCCCGCTGTGATGAAAAGCACACCTTCAGTCATGGCTTGATGGGTCTGCTTCACCGTGTCTCCCACACATCACGCGCACACCACACCCACCGTGGCCACAAGCATTGTCAAAAAGCCTGCTGTCTTCAGGGCCCAAGTGGACTTCACGGCCATGGGCAGGAAGAGCACGGACTGTACATTGGCAGCTCAAGAAGCAGGTGCTCTGAGTGACACATTCCATCCACAGCCCCTGGCACACAGCTCACATATGAGCTCATCCGTCATAGATCTTCTTTAAAAATGTAATCTCAATCGACAGTGTGTGTGTGTGTGTGTGTGTGTGTGTGTGTGTGTGTGTGTGTTGCTTGGGACTGAACTGTGTCCCCAGCCCCGTGATAGACATTTTTATTTTTTCAGTTAAGCAGTCTTAGACATGTCAATATATAGAAACTGTATGTTGTTTGTTTTTGTTTTGTTTTTTTCTAGACAGGGTCTTACTATGGATCCCTGGCTATCGTGGAACTCACTCTGTAGACCAGGCTGGCCTTGAACTCACAGAGATCCACTTGTCTCTGCCTCTCAAGGGCTGGGATCAAAGGCGTGCGCCACCATACCTGTCCCAACATCCCTTGTTTTAACGGAGTTGTACCTCACCTCCTCCTCCTCTTCTTTGATAAAATGACATGCATCTGTTTATGGGTGTGTGCACTGGTGTTAGCATGCCAAGGCACACACACGTGTCAGAGGACAAGTTGTGGGGTCACTTCTCTCCTTCCACCAGGTGAGTCCTGGGGACCAAACTTAGGTCAGGTGTGGCATCAGAAGGTTCACCTGCCAAGCCATCTAACCCAGCATCCCTTCTTCCTCTCCCCTCCTTGCCCGCCCTCTCTTTCTTACTGTCTGTACCGAGGATTGATGGGAACTCAGGGCCTCCTGCACGCATGCGGAACACACTCTCCCAGCCACAATACAACTTGCCATTGCCCATGTTCGACACTTTCTTCTGTTTTTTTTTTTTCTTGAATACAAACCACTGAAGTGAACGTTTTTTTTGCTTTTTGATTTTTTTTTTATATCCATCTTTGATCATCACATCAGTAAGTGTTTTGCAAACTGCATTCCCAGCCCCGGAATCTTGGTATGGAGTATAAATATTTAAGTACTTAATGGAATAGAATGACTTGCTAAAACCGGTTCAGCGCACCCCATTAAGGAGTTCCTTCCTCACCTCCTTTCCTGTGTGAATCCTGTTTCCTGGCTTTATCTTTTTAGTGTAACTTAATGCTTTGTTGATTGGATCAAGCCCAGGGCTTTGCCCGGCTCTGCAGGTGCCCAGCACAAGCGTCTGTCCTCACCCCGGCTGTTTGGGCTCTGGATTAGGGAGAGACCAAATAAATACTTCCAGCTGGTTTTAACCAAACCCCAGATTTAGTTAAAAAAAAAAAAAAAAAAAAAAAAAAAAAGATTTTTTTTATTTTTTTATTTTTTTTTTAGTCCAGAGTCCTTGGCCTTGAAGTCTTTAAGCTGAGGATGACCTTGAGTTTCTGACCCTCCAGCACCCCCCACCCCCACCCAGGGCTTTGAACACGGTAGGCAAGCATTCCACCCCACATTTCCCACCTTAATTTAAAAATTAATTTTATTATTAACGTGTGTGGGTGTTTTGCTTGCATGTATGTCTGTGTGCCCTGTGCATGCCTGGTGCCAGCTACCATGTGGGTGCTGGGGATTGAACCCAGTCCCAAATATATGTGTATATATATATTTGAGACATGATCTTAGTATGTAGTCCTCAAACTTCCAGAGTTCCTTCTACTTCTGCTGGGATTAAGGTGTGCACTGCCACGTCCAGCCTATAGTTTTTAATATCTTTAAGAAAAAAATGAAATAAAGGCCAGCCTGGGCTACAGAGTAAGTTCCAGGAAAGGCCCAAAGCTACACAGAGAAACCCTGTCTTGAAAAACCAAAAAAAAAAAAAAAAAAAAAAAAAAAAAAAAGTAAGGAAAAAGACATTATGTCACTTTTGAAAGTAATTTTATCGCTTTTCTTTCTTGAGAATGTCAAATGGTCAAATGCCATACATGTACACAATTTAATAGAATCATATCTATCCTCCACTTCCCTCCTCCAACTCCCCCGTCTGCCCCCCTCCCCCGCCCGTCTCCCTCACATCTTTTGGTTGGTGGTGATGGTAAATTCAATTAGTCCTGGTCCAGTGGAGCCTGGGAAAACCTGCCTGTGGGGAGACCCTTAAAGGAGACTGATTCGCCCTTCCCCGGCAGCTCCCCAGTAAGGGCTGGGGCCTGGAGCGCCTCCCCCATCCACGCTGGAGTGGCCGGCTCGAGCTTCTGTGGGTCTCGTGGTGGTAAAAAGAGCTGTGTGAGTTCATGAGTGAGGCATGTTATGTCCAGAAAACAGTATTTCACAGCACTCCTTCCTGCCTCCAGCCCGTCTACCTTCTGTCCCCTCTTCCTTGAGGTTCCTTGAGACGTGTGTGTGTGTGTGTGTGTGTGTGTGTGTGTGTGTGTGTGTGTGATAAAAATGTCCCACTTTAGGCCGGGATGTGTATGGTGGAGCCGGGGTTGATAAATATGTCCCATTTAGGGATGAGCATTCGGTCGCCTTTTCTTAGTACTTTGATTATACACCTCTGCACTAACTGATGCCCACTGCAAAAGGAAGACTCTGTGGTCAGGGCTGGGGGCAGCCCAGGTCTATAGGTGCAAATGTAAACCTTTAGGACGCAGTTGAAAACATGTCCACTGAGCAAAATAACGAAAGAGGTTTCACCCTAGTGCCGTGGTTCCCAGCCTTCCTAACGCTGCGGCCCTTTAACACAGTTCCTCATGGTGTGCTGACCCCCAACCATACATTGCTACTTTTAACTGTCATTTTGCTCCTGTTATAAATTGTAATATAAATATCTGATATGCAGAATAACTGATTTGTGACACACACCACCCAAAGGAGTCTCAACCCACGAGTTGAGAACCACTGCCTTGGGGTCTCACTCTGTAGCCCTGGCTGTCCTTGAACTCACAGAGATCCGCCAGCCTCTGCCTCCCGAGTGCTGGGTTAGCGATGAGCTTTTGACTGGGAGGATTTCTGTATCAGGTGTGAAATCCACTCCTGTGGAGTAGGCCCCACGTCCAGTCAGAAAGTAGTTGTGTACCCGGTGACAGCTGTGCCCTACTGCTCCAGTGGACACACGTTGCCTGGCAGATCAGAATTGTAACATAAAAGTTCGAGTACTGGGTAAGAAACTGAGGTCTTTTCTCCTCCGGAAGCCCACATAGAGCCTTCTATCACAAGAGCCAGCTAGCGGGGAGGAAGTTTCCTGCACGGTTTGAGGTTGATTTCTCTATGTTCTGCAACCAAAGTGTGCTGTAGGGTTAGTATGTAGTTATGAGACATAAAGACATTTCAAGTTAAAAAATACTTTTACAGCCGGGCGTGGTGGCGCACGCCTTTAATCCCAGCACTCGGGAGGCAGAGCCAGGCGAATCTCTGTGAGTTCGAGGCCAGCCTGGGCTACCAAGTGAGCTCCAGGAAAGGCGCAAAGCTACACAGAGAAACCCTGTCTCGAAAAAACCAAAAAAAAAAAACCAAAAAAAAAAAAAAAACAAAAAACTTTTACATTAAAGAATATAGAGCTGGCCCGGCGGTGGTGGCGCACGCCTTTAATCCCAGCACTCGGGAAGCAGAGGCAGGCGGATCTCTGTGAGTTCGAGGCCAGCCTGGACTACAGAGTGAGTTCCAGGAAAGGCTCCAAAGCTACACAGAGAAACCCTGTCTCGAAAAACAAAAACAAAAACAAACAAACAAACAAAAAGAATATAGAGCTCAGTGGTTTAGAATATATACTGCTCTGGCAGAGGACATGACCACATCTCAAAAGCCCCTTAACTCAGCTCCAAGGAACCTGATGCCCTCTTCTGGATTCTTTGGGCACCTGCACTCACAGGTGCGCCGCGCGCACGCGCGCGCACACACACACACACACACACACACACACACACACACTTAAAAAATAAAAATAAGGGGGCTGGAGAGACGGCTCAGAGGTTAAGAGCGCTGGCCGCTCTTCCCGAGGTCCTGAGTTCAATTCCCAGCAACCACATGGTGGCTCACAACCATCTGTAATTTGATCTGGCGCCCTCATATGGTGTGTAAGCAGAATACTGTATACATAATAAATAAATAAATCTTAAAAAAATTAAAAATAAATCTTTTTACTATTGTATTTTATTTTTTTGAGACAAGGTTTCTCTGTGTAGCCCTAGCTGTCCTGCAATTTACACTGTAGACCACAGAGATCCTTCTGCCTCCCCCCTCCCAAGGGCAGATATTACAGCTGTGTGCCACCATGCCGGGCTAAAACAAATCTTTTTTTTTTAAGAATATAATCAAGGTTATGCTTTGTAATCCCAGCACTCGGGAGGCAGAGGCAGGTGGATCTCTGTGAATTCAAGGCCAGCCTGGTCTACATAATGAGCTACAGGCCAATCAGGGCTTCATAGTGAGACCCTATCTCAAAAATATACATCAAAAAGCCGAAATATCAAATAAACAAGACCATTGGTGACAAAGAGCAAACAATAAAAAGTGTCCTCTCTCCCTGTTCCTCTTACGGAAGTAACCACAGTCGACTCTGATGCCGTCCTTCCCAGAGAGTCATGCCGAGCACGCAGCGCTGAGCTACAGAACGGTGCTTACGGCTGAGGGACTGACTCCCGCCACCTTGCCTCCCTTTTGGTCGAGGTGGTAGGGCTTCCTTTCATTTGTTGAAGCTCGCCTCCCAAACTCCGCCACGGGTGGATCTCGAGGCTCACATTTCAGCCGGACATGGGCAGACCCTCGGAAAGTAATCCAACAGATAGGTCTGATCGGCAGGGAGACACAGCCGAGGCGTCCGTCACTGACGGTGGCGGCGGCAGAGAACAGACCCTAAGTGCGATTAGAAGTCCTTTGCTTAGCTCCCTGGATTTTAGACGGTTGACAGTATGTTTTGCCTGGGCTAGGCCGAGTGCTTGTGGGTCTGCCTCAGTTTCTTCTGCTGTCCTTGGCTTCGTGTACCATAGACACGTGCTCTCCCACCGAGCTGTGTTCCTTAAAGGGGCACCCCCATTTCTGATTTCATATATTTCTTTCAAAACCAGGGGGCTGTGCCAATGTTTTGCAGACATGTCTCCCTCACACCCTGGGGGACATTCTAACCTGTGTTACCAATTTTGCATCTTTCATTTAATACGTCTTTAAAATAAGTTGTTTTTTTTTTTTTTTTTTTTTAATCGGTATATGAGTGTTTTGCTTGCATGTAAGTGTACTGCGTGTGTGTCTGGGGTTGGGAGGGGCCAGAAGAGACGACCAGATCCCCTGGAACTGGAGTTAAGGTCTCTTGTGAGCTGCTGGGAACCGAACTCAGGTCCTCTGCAAGAGCAGTATATAGATATACACTCCTGGCTGCCCAGCCATCTCTCTAGCCCCTTTCTTGGCATGTCTGAAGAAGTTCTCCACCAGACATTCATCTCTGCAGAGGGAGATATTTTTAAACTCAGGTTCTTGTCACTGATAATGAATAATTCCTCACTTTCCATTTTCCTTTTGTCTTTTTCTGTCTGGCTTCCCAGGAAGGCGTTTGGGGTTAGCGGAATGCTAGAACCTCGCCTCCAGAACGGGGACCCCCTTACATGGCCTCACTGTGCAAGACCCCTTAGTGACACTCTGTCTCACCGCTCCTCTTCCGCTGTCGGATGTAAACTGCTTCTCCCACTGTCGGATGTAAACTGCTTCTCCCACTGTCGGATGTAAACTGCTTCTCCCGCCGGGCTCTCTCATGTCTCAAACACCCCGGGTGTTTTCCTGTCTACAGAGTAGGATGCCTTTTGCAGGCTGATGGAGAGGTCTGCGGCGTTCCTCTTCTATCTCACACTCTGCGGACGTCTAACGTGTCTTATTTCCCCCTCCAGGGAAAGCCGTATGTCTTCGATCGCGTGTTCCCCCCGAACACGACTCAGGAGCAAGTTTATCATGCGTGTGCCATGCAGATCGTCAAAGGTCAGAGACTCCTCTCCTGCATGTATTTTCCCAGGTTCACCATCCCCCACCCCCACCCCCTACCCAGTCTCTTTCTCTGCCTTCTCTTCCAGACGTCCTTGCTGGCTACAATGGCACAATTTTTGCATATGGACAGACATCCTCAGGGAAAACACATACCATGGAGGTGAGGGTTCTGACTCGGGGGGGGGGGGGGGCGCTGAGGGATGCTAGGAAGGTTCACAGAATAGCAAAGGCTGGATCCAGGAATCTGAGGGTGGGCGGAGTCGGCGGCAGATGGGTCTGGAGGATGAGCAGCAATGTGGTAGGGGAGGTTTCGAGGAATCCCTTTAGCCTGCCCACATTCCCTCCCTCTCATGACCCCAACTGTCCTCCCTCTCGTGACCCCGGCTGTCCTCCTTTGATCCATAATAGCGTCATCAATGGAAACCCAAAGGCTGCTGCTCAGTTATCAGCTTCCCTTCGAAGGCAGACATACATGGCGGTGACCACCTCCTAACTGAGGGTGCTCTCTCTGTGTCCCCTGCCTGCCTCCGAGTGTCTCACCGTGAGCCTTACTCTGCTCTGCCTTCTCTCCTCAGGGAAAGCTGCACGACCCTCAGCTGATGGGAATCATTCCTCGGATTGCTCGAGACATCTTCAACCACATCTACTCCATGGATGAGAACCTCGAATTCCACATTAAGGTGATCAGCACAGGACTTCTGGGGGGACTTAGATGGAAGAGCCTAGAATGAACCAGCCAAAGCTTACTCTGCCCTCTGCTTACCTCAACTTGTCACCAAGATGTCCTCCCCTGCATTTTCCCAGCCACCACCCTCCTTGAGCCTGTGTTAAATTTGAGATCACCCTCTTGGGGCTGGAGAGATGGCTCAGAGGTTAACAGCGCTGGTTGTTCTTCCAGGGGACCTGGGTTCAATTCCCAGCATATACATGGTGGCTCACAACCATCTCTAACTCCAATTCCCTGGGATCTGATGGGCTCCATACATGGAGCTTCTTGCACCATACATGCACATGATAAACAGACGAAACACTCATACCCATAAAAATAAAATTAAAATAACAACAACAGAACATCTCACCTCGTCCCCTTTCTTCCCGACCAGGTTTCTTACTTTGAGATTTACCTGGATAAGATCCGAGACCTTTTGGACGGTGAGTGCTTGGGCTTGGCGGGTAAAGGTATGTGAGGAGGCTGGGCAAAGAGAAACCACCTTTATCCAGGGTCTGGTGGCAGACGGGCATCCAGGACATGTCTCCTCTTCACACCAGAGTCCTCTGGCTCTGCTCCTCAGGGATGGTGGTGCTTGCCTATAAATCTAGCTACTCAGGAGGCTGAGGCAGGAGGATTGTGATTTCTGAGGCCACCCTGGGCAACTTAGCGAGGTTGTGTCTCAAAAGGAAAAAAAATAAAAAGGGGTGGGATGGAGGAGAGTGGTGGAGCCTGCCTAGCGAGAATGAGGCCTGATGGCCAAACCCTAATCAATAGGGCAAAATCAGAGACCGGAGGAGGGAGGGGGTGGGAATAGAGGGCAGGAATAAAGAATAAAGGGCTTTCCTGGCATGAATGAGATTCTGCGTTCAATCCCCTAGACTACAGAAACAAACAAAAACAAAAAAGAAAAAAAAAAATTCCCCAAAGACGAGCTTAAAGGCCGTTACACATTATGGAGCCAGAAAAGAGCGGGAGCCCTGTGGGGAGGCGTGAATGGCACCTCCCTGCGGACGTGCCTTTGGGTCCCCCCCCCCCCGGGAGTCTTCCTGCAGGATACCCAGGGTGGGTGGGTGGGTACGGTGGGCACTGGCTTCTCTCACCCGGCTCTGTCTCGATTCAGTGACCAAGACAAACCTGTCTGTGCACGAGGACAAAAACCGGGTGCCGTTTGTCAAGGTGAGAGCCCTGTGGGTTCCCGCGGGCGGTGGGTCACCTCCTGACAGATCGCGTGGGTGGCATGTGGGCAGCCTACCCTGGGGACCAAAACGAGTGGTGCCTGCTGTTTGCCTCCCGCAGGGCTGTACCGAACGCTTCGTGTCCAGCCCGGAGGAGATTCTGGATGTGATCGACGAAGGGAAGTCGAACCGTCACGTGGCCGTCACCAGTGAGTGGGGGGGGGACGGGGACAAACAGCTCTGGGGTCTGGAGGTCTTCTTGCTTCTCTTCTGTGCGCCCTGAGGGCGAGCAAGCAGGGCGGGGGCTCCAGCCTGTTAGCCCAGTGCCTGGGAGATGTGGTCGGGAAGCCTTTTCTCGATCGGTGGGCGCCGTGGCCTGGAGTGTCCGCTAGTGGGCGCTGTGGCCCGGGGTGCCTGGAGTGTCCGCTAGTGGGCGCCGTGGCCCGGGGTGGCTGGAGTGTCCGCTAGTGGTCGCCGTGGCCCGGAGTGGCCTCAGTGTCCGCAGTGTCCGCAGTGGGCGCAGTGTCCGCAGTGGGCGCCGTGGCCCGCAGTGTCCGCTGAGGCCCAGGCTGCACTCCGCAGGGGTTGGTAGGTAGAGGACCCGCGTTTCCCTGCTCTCCCGCAGACATGAACGAGCACAGCTCTCGGAGTCACAGCATCTTCCTCATCAACATCAAGCAGGAGAACATCGAGACTGAGCAAAAGCTCAGCGGGAAGCTGTACCTTGTGGACCTGGCCGGGAGCGAGAAGGTTGGGGATCTCTGGAGGAAGGTGGGGGGTGGGGGGGAAGGTTTGCCTTTTTAAAAATTAAATTTGAGACCGGGCGGTGGTGGCGCACGCCTTTAACCCCAGCACTCGGGAGGCAGAGCCAGGCGGATCTCTTGAGTTCGAGGCCAGCCTGGGCTACAGAGCGAGCTCCAGGACAGCCGGGGCTGCACAGAGAGACCCTGTCTCGAATAAGCCAGATGAGGTGACAGCGGTTGCGGCTCCCCCTGACCCCCTGTTCTGTAACCCTCTGACAGGTCAGCAAGACTGGCGCGGAGGGGGCTGTGCTGGATGAGGCCAAGAATATCAACAAGTCGCTGTCGGCCCTGGGGAACGTGATCTCCGCCCTGGCTGAGGGCACGGTAAGTGATCCCCGGGTTTCTCACCATGCCCCGGCCCATGGCTGCCCAATCCCTAGTGGGAACCAGGTACCCTCTGCTTCCCACCCTGTTGAAGGGTTTTCTTTTGTTTTTTAAGATTTATTTATTTATTATGTATACCAAGAGGGCACCAGATCCCATTACAGACGGTTGTGAGCCACCCTGTGGGTGCTGGGAACTGAACTCAGGACCTCTGCAAGAGCAGTCGGTGCTCTTAACCTCTGAGCCGTCTCTCCAGCCCAAAGTAGCTTTCCTCATTCGCGGTCTGCCCCCTGCTCTAGAAAAGCTACGTGCCCTACCGCGACAGCAAGATGACGCGGATTCTCCAGGACTCTCTGGGAGGGAACTGCAGGACAACCATGTTCATCTGCTGCTCGCCCTCCAGCTACAACGACGCCGAGACCAAGTCCACCCTGATGTTCGGGCAGCGGTCAGTGTCAGGGTCCCCAGAGGGATCCCGGGGGGCCCTGCCCCTGCCTCATCATCCCTTGCTACCACCCCCCCCCCCCCCCCATCGCCAGAGACCAGCCTGAGTCTCGTCTTCGCCTTCTCTCTTCACTCAGGGCAAAGACTATTAAGAACACTGCCTCGGTGAACCTGGAGTTGACTGCTGAGCAATGGAAGAAGAAATACGAGAAGGAGAAGGAGAAGACCAAGGCCCAGAAGGAGACCATTGCGAAGCTGGAGGCCGAGCTGAGCCGGTGGCGCAATGGTGAGAGAGGGGACCCCCCCCCATGGGAGTAAGAGGTGTGGCTTAGGGGACGGCCCTGCCTGGGAGTGTTCAAGGCCAGCAACAGTCTCGAGGGAGCCGGGCTGTGTTTCTGGAAGAAGTGCAGAGGAGAGGCCGTGAATAAGCCGATTGCCGCCCGAGGTCCCCCAAAGGCGGGGGAGTTGAGGTCCCGGAGACCCTCGCTCCGAGGGGTCGGGAGGGTGGACTTGGGCATGCAGCTCCCTCTTGTCCACCTGCAGCCGCTTTTCTCAGGGCGGTGACGTGACTCCTTAGCTAAAGCAGCTTAAGGGTGAACGTCTAAGGTGTCTCAGTCTGAGGGTGCAGGGGCGTGGTGGTGGTGGCCGTGGTGGCCGGGGCCGGAGATAGCTGCTCACATTCCACCTACAGTCAGTAAACAGATGAGGGCCGGTGTCCCACTCATTTCCTCCTTTTCTTTTTCGGTTTTTTGAGACAGGGTTTCTCTGTGTAGCTTTGGAGCCTGTCCTGGATCTCGATCTGTAGACCAGGCTGGCCTCGAACTCACAGAGATCCGCCTGCCTCTGCCTCCCGAGTGCTGGGATTAAAGGCGTGCGCCACCACCGCCCAGCCATTTCCTCCTTTTCATTCAGTCTGGACACCAGTCCAGGAAATGATGCTGCCCACATTTAAGGTGGATCTGTCCAGTGGGCCCACATTTAAGGTGGATTGGCCCGCTTGAACCAACTCAGCCTGGAAACCCCCTCGTAGACCCCCTCCAGAGCTTTGTCTCCTGGGTGAGGCTGGATACTGTCCCCTTGATAAGATCAGCCATCACACTGTCTTTCCTCTCCGTCTGTCCCTCTGTCAGGAGAGAACGTGCCTGAGACCGAGCGCCTGGCTGGGGAGGATTCAGCTCTGGGATCTGAGCTCTGCGAGGAGACGCCCGTGAACGACAACTCATCCATCGTGGTCCGCATCGCCCCGGAGGAGAGGCAGAAGTACGAGGAAGAGATCCGTCGCCTCTACAAACAGCTGGACGACAAGGTGAAGGCAGCTGGGCGGGGCGCTGAGGGCCGCGAGGTGGCCAGAGCTGGCGTGGGGCTGGCAGGATGGCGCAGTGGCAGGAACAGGTGGCTGCTGCCAAGCCCGGTGACCTGCACTGCGTCTCCAGGGACGAGAACCGACTCCCACAGGTTGTCTTCTGGCCTCCGCGTGAGCCCCGCATGCACACCCCACACAAACACATGCACACTGTGGTTTTTTTTTGTCCCATAGATCCAGGGAGGCTACACAGCAGGGGGGACCCTAGGATGACTATGGCTTATAATAAGTTTTGGTTTTTCTCAATCACTGGGCAAGCTTCAGCGAAACATTTCACTATTAGGATAAGAATTTGTACTGTATCAAGCTGATAATAGAAAAAAAATTAAAAAATAAGACAACCCCCCCCCCCCAAAAAAAGTTCCAGGCCAACCTGGACTATATGAAGAGAACCTGCCTCAAAAATAAATGTAGTGTCTGTTCTTAAAAAAAAAAAAAAAAGAGGGGCTGGAGAGATGGCTCAGAGGTTAAGAGCACTGGCTGCTCTTCCAGAGGTCCTGAGTTCAATTCCCAGCAACCACATGGTGGCTCACAACCCTCCATAATGAGATCTGGCGCCCTCTTCTGGACTGCAGGGACACATGCAGGCAGAATATTATATACATAATAAATAAACAAATCTTCTTTAAAAAAAAAAAAGAAGAAGAAGAAGTTGGTTTGTGCTGCCATTATGCTGAGGAAAATGAGTTTTAAAAGCAGAAGAAAATGGAAGAGATTGGTCAACTATCACTAGATGTAACACTGTTAACGTTTTACTGTTCTTTGCACATTGTGCAACTGAGGTATACAGGAGAGGTAGTTTGCATCTTATTTTTCCTTTAAAAAAAATTTTAATTTTTTTTAAGATTTATTTATTATGTATACAGTGTTCTGCCTGCATGTATGCCTCCAGGCCAGAAGAGGGCGCCAGATCTCATTACAGATGGTTGTGAGCCACCATGTGGGTGCTGGGAATTGAACTCAGGATCTCTGGAAGAGCAGCCAGTGCTCTTGACCTCTGAGCCATCTCTCCAGCCTCCTTATTTTTCTTTCTTATAGATAGTCTCGTATTTTAGGTGAGCCCCAAACTCCTGGCTCTCCTGCCCCAGCTGTTGGGGTTACAAGTGTGGCCACCCTGACCGACTCCAGTTTTTTCGGTTAGCATTACATTACAACTAGTTTTAACAGTTCTTCATAAAAAGGTCTGTTTAGGGCTAAGGGCATAACTCAGTTGGTAGAGTGCCTGCCTGGCATGCACAGAGCCCCGGGTTCAATCCCCAGCACCACGTAATGCCAGGCATGGTGGCACATAGCTGTTATCCTAGCACTCGGGCGGAGACAGCCACATCAGAACATCAAGGTCATCCTGAGTCACATGGGGAGTTTGCAACCAGCCTGGAAACTGTCTGGAAAACGAAAAAAGTTTCTTTTAAATAGATGCCTGAGAATCCATTTATCAAAATGTATTTGGCTGTTATGAATAAACATTCGCTTTTGAGGCTGGAGAGGTGGCTCAGTGGTTGAGGCCACCGGCTGTACCCCCAGTTTTTAATCTGATTTTTTTTTTTTTTTTTTTTTTTTTTTTTTTGCTTTTAAATGATTTGGCTAGACTGGAGTGCTAATGTGAGAGTTCTAGGCTACAGGGTACAGATGTGCAGACTTTTGTTGTACACTGCCATGGTGGTCCCAAAGGAATTTAAAAGTGACATGCTGCAGTCCCAGAAAGAAGCCGGGGACCAGGCTTCCTTTTTATATGTGAGCTTTTCCAACTCACAGCAGCACTCCGATTTTTTGGGGATCTTGCTTCTTCCTCTGGTCCCGGCCCTCTAAAATGGGAGAAGTAGCCCCTCACCACCCGCTCTTGCCTCGGACAGGATGATGAGATCAACCAGCAGAGCCAGCTCATTGAGAAGCTGAAGCAGCAGATGCTGGACCAGGAGGAGGTAACAGCCCGAGGGAGACCCCAGATGACGCTTTGCTTGTCTTCCTCCCTGCCAATCAAAGCAGGCTTATTTAGCCCAGTGGGGGAGGTGCCGAGGAGGTTGGCAGAGTGTGAGCGTAGCATGCCCGAAGCCCTGGGGCTGATCCCCAGCACAGCATAAACCAGATGTGGTAGCACATACGTGTAATCTGGTCACGCCTATAATCAGGATTGAAGTTCACACGTCGTTCTTGGCTACAAAGACTTGGATATATGAAACTTTATTCAAGAAAAAAAAAAAGTGCATGGAAGAATGGGCATGCTACCTACTGGCTAGTGACCCACGAAGACCTTTACAATCTGGAAACTTCACTTAGGAGGTTGAGTCAGGAAGATCAGAGTTCAAGGCTAACCCGGGCATGATAGTGCACGCCTTTGATCCCAGCACTTGGGAGATAGAGGCAGGTGGATCTCTGAGTTTGAGGCCAGCCTGGTCTACAGAGTGAGTTTCAGGATAGCCAGAGCTATACAGAGAAACCCTGTCTCAAAAACAAACAAACAAACTAAAAAGAGTTCCAGTCTATTTGTAGCTACACAGTGACTGACCAGGTTGTTCTTAAAGTCCCGGATGACTGAGTCTAGGTGCTTTTACATTCTAGTTAGTGAAGCCTGATGCTCAGGTCCCTTTGACTTGTACTTCAGGCATGTGCCGGGGGTGTGGGGGTGGGGTGGGGGTGGGGGTGGGGTTGGAGCTTAAGCTCGCACAGACCTGGGGGCCCAAGAGGCGGAGTGAGGTCTCGCGTGCCCTGCCTCTCCCCAGCTGCTGGTGTCTACTCGGGGAGACAATGAGAAGGTCCAGCGGGAGCTAAGCCACCTGCAGTCCGAGAACGACGCCGCCAAGGACGAGGTGAAGGAAGTTCTTCAGGCTCTGGAGGAGCTGGCCGTCAACTATGACCAGAAGTCCCAGGAGGTGGAGGAGAAGAGCCAGCAGAACCAGCTGCTGGTGGACGAGCTGTCCCAGAAGGTGGTGAGTGGCCGGCGAGTGGCCCGAGGGTGCCCTAACCTCGGAACACCTCCGCTTCCTGCCGCGGCTGCACTGCTGTCCAGTGAGTCGCCCTCCCCTGCCCGGCCCCTGCCCTCCCCTGCCATGTGCCCCTTCTCTCTTCCAGCGGCTTCTGCAGGGTCTGTATTCTCTCCATAGAAGCCCCCAGAGTCTTACCTGATATGAGAGAGAGGCTCTGCTCAAGCTGGGAAGGGGAGCAGGAGGCAATGGTAGTGACCTTGGGGGCTGTCTCTAGGCCACCATGCTGTCCCTGGAGTCCGAGCTACAGCGACTCCAGGAGGTCAGTGGACACCAGCGAAAACGGATCGCCGAGGTACTGAATGGGCTGATGAAGGACCTGAGTGAGTTCAGTGTCATCGTGGGCAACGGTGAGATTAAGCTGGTAAGTGGCGGGGGGGGGGGGGGGGGGGGGGGGGGCACTCTTGCTCTGGGCACTGGAGAGGGCGGCGTGGTGGGACAGTCCATCCTTTTGGGGTACGGAGAAAGGCAGGCCAAAGAGCCAGGAAACATCCCCTACAAGAGCCAGATGTGCTACCTCACATCTGTAATCCCAGCATTTGGAAGATCAAGGCAGGGAAAACAAGAGTTCTAGGCCAGCCAGGGCAAGCAAGATCAGTTTTGTTTTTCTTTTTTTTTTTTAAGTTAACAAAAAAGGAGGGGGACCGTGCCTCAGATTAGACACAGAAAGACAGATTTGTAGGAACAACCGAGGGGACACATTCTAAAGGGGAGAGAGAGAGAGAGAGAGAGAGAGAGAGAGAGAGAGAGAGAGAGAGAGAGAGAGATATTCCTGTGGCAAGATCTAGAGGTGGCACAGGGTAGGAATGATATCTGTGCATAAGAAAATGACCTACTGGAGGCTGAGCAGTAGTGGTACACACCTTGAATCCCGACACTCAGGAGGCAGAGACACGCAGATCTCTGAGTTTGAGACCAGCCTGGTCTACAGAGCAAGTTCCAGGACAGCCAGGGCTACACAGAGAAACCCTGTCTTGAAAAACAGTCAAAACCCAAAGCAAAACAAAAAGAAGAGGAAGAGGAGGAGGAGGAGGAGGAGGAGGAGGAGGAGGAGGAGGAGAAGAAGAAGAAGAAGAAGAAGAAGAAGAAGAAGAAGAAGAAGAAGACCTATTGGGGTTACCAGGCAGAGCTGGTCTATCTGCAAAAGGAACTCCATCGGGGAGTAGGGTGCAGCTGTAACCCCAGTCCTCAGGAGCTGGGACAGAAAATGCACCCAGGGGTTTGGCACTGGCATGGGCAATATCGCAAACAAAAGAAGACCCATTGATTTTTAAGGGGAAGGCTATCAGCATCCAGTATCTGAATGTCCACAGAGGCTTTGAAGTGAAATGTTAGTTGACAGGAGCGTGTCTTGTTAGGGCTACATTGCTGTGGTGAAATACCAGGACCAAAAGCGACTGGGGAGGACAGGGTCTATTCTGCTGGCATACTCCAAGTCACAGTCCGCCGAGGGAAGTCAGGGCAGGAACACAAACCTGGAGGCAGGAGCTGATGCAGAGGCCGTGGACGGGTGCTGCTTCCTGGCTTGCTCCCCTTGGCTTGCTCAGCCTGCTTTCTTATAGAACCCAGGAGCACCAGCCCAGGGATGGCCCCGCCCACCATGGGCTGGGCCCTCTTCCATCAATCACTAATTAAGAAAATGCCTACCGCTGGATCATATGGAGGCGTTTTCTCCAAGTTCCCTCCTCTCAGATGACTCTAGTTTGTGTTAGGTTGACAGAAAACTAACCAGTACAAGCTGACAAAAGGCGCTCGGGAATTGCCCGCCTCCTTGGGTCCCTTCGAAGGGGTGTGATGCAGGCGGAGGGTGAGGGATGTAGGCACGCGCTGTCTGCCTCAGAGAGAAGCAGCTCTCACTTCCTCTGCCCACCCTCAGCCAGTGGAGATCAGCGGGGCCATCGAAGAGGAGTTCACCGTGGCCCGACTCTACATCAGCAAAATCAAATCGGAGGTCAAGTCTGTGGTGAAGCGGTGCCGGCAGCTGGAGAACCTCCAGGTGGAGTGTCACCGCAAGATGGAGGTGACTGGGCGGGAGCTGTCGTCCTGCCAACTGCTCATCTCACAGGTGAGTGTCTGAGGAGGAAGACCCCGAGTGTGAGAAAGGCTGGTCTGTGGATATAGAAAATCTCCCGGCTGGGTGGTGGTGGCGGCGCAAGCCGGGTGGGTCTCTGTGAGTTCGAGGCCAGCCTGGTCTACAGAGTGAGTTCCGGGACAGACAGAGCTACACGGAGAAACCCTGCCTGGGGAAAACCAAAAGTCAAAACAACAAAAACTTCCCAACACCCACCCTGATGTCAGTGTCTTGGGTCAGTGGAGATCAAGGACTGGAGAACCAGGGTGATAGGGGGAGGATCCAGGCCAAAGACGTGAAGCTCAGGGGGGTACTGTCCTCGGACCCGATTGTCTGAAGGGAGAGTCTCCGTAGCAATGGCCTCTGGCCTTGTATCCTCGTGGAAAGTGCAGCAGGAACGGCATGGGAGGGAGCTGCAGTTTACCGTGCTAGATCCTGGTACCTTGTCTCCTTTGTGCCATGGCCCTTCCCTTACCAGCATGAGGCCAAGATCCGTTCGCTCACGGAATACATGCAGAGTGTGGAGCTGAAGAAGAGACATCTGGAAGAGTCCTACGATTCCCTGAGCGATGAACTAGCCAAGCTTCAGGCGCAGGGTGAGGCTTCCTCAGGTCTATCCCAGCCCTCCTTGGAGCTGAGGTCCCAGACGGGACTGGAAAGGAGAGTCACACACATCGGAAGAAAGGTCCTGATAGCGTCTTGCTTAGCATCGGCTCGAGTCCCGAGGGTCAGCTCATAGGCTACTTAACACGGAGCCTGGCTTTTGCATGTAGCTCATTTTTCACGAACCATAGACCCTGGGTTGTTCTCCATCCCTGGTGAATCACATGGGACTGTCCCAACCCAGGACATCCCCAGGCACCCGTCCCCTGTGGCCTGGAGCTCTGGGATCATGGAAGCTGTCTTCCTCTCTTTCACTTAGAAACTGTGCATGAAGTGACCCTGAAAGACAAGGAGCCAGACACACAGGATGCAGAGGAAGTGAAGGTGAACTGGGAAGCTGCGTGGCGTGCTTGGTGGGGCGGGGCCGGGGCAGGGGCGGGGCGGGGGCGGGGCGGGGCGGGGGCGGGGCGGGGGCGGGGCTGGCTGTCAGCCTGGGCACTGGCTCTGAGCATGGGTTTGGGTTGTTTGCAGAAGGCCCTGGAGCTGCAGATGGAGAATCACCGTGAGGCCCATCACCGGCAGCTGGCCCGACTCCGGGATGAGATCAATGAGAAGCAGAGGACCATCGATGAACTTAAAGAGTAAGGGTCCCAGAGGGCGGTGTCACCTCCGCCCTTGAATCTCACGATGGCCACTCCAGTGATCCTTCTGGATCTTTAATGTCCAAGGTCCTTTCCTCAACAAGGACACACGTTGAAGCCCAACTTCAAGAGACACGGGGAGGGTTGGAGAGGCGGCTCAGTGGTTGAGAGCACTCGCTGCTCTCACAGAGGACCTGGGTTCGATTCCCAGCACCCACATAGTGGCCACAGCCATGTGTAACTCCAGTCCCAGGGGAATCCAACACCCTCTTCTGGCCTCCTCAGGCATCAGGCACACATGTAGCGCAAAGACATACAGGCAGACAAAACACCCATGCACATAAAAAAAAAAAAAATTAATGGAAAAAAAAAAGAGACAAGAACTTAGAATTAGTCCTGTCCTTGGGGCTTTTATAATTGGGGTGCTCAGGGTCCCATGTTCTCATGAAAAAGGGAGTGGGGTTTATCCCTGATACCTGAGGGCAGACACATCAGGTCTCACTGGAACACCCTCTTCGGAGCGGGCTCCTATGTAAGGGGCGGGGCTGCCTCTTCTCCGTTCAGTGCCCCTTCACCTCTTGGGTGTCCCCCCTCTCCTCCCCAGCCTGAACCAGAAGCTGCAGCTGGAGCTGGAGAAGCTTCAGGCTGATTATGAGAGGCTGAAGAACGAGGAGCATGAGAAGAGCGCCAAACTCCAGGAGCTGACGTGAGTGACGCTAGCCACCGGCAGACTGGGAATCTCTGGGAGGGTCACTGGAAGCAGGCTTGAATGGGGTGCGAGGAGCAAGGAAAAGAGACCAAATGACTGCCAGGCTGGGCGTGGTGGCGCTCACCTTTAATCCCAGCACTCGAGAGACAGAGGCAGGGGGATCTCTCTGAGTTCGAGGCCAGCCTGGTCCACAGAGGGAGTTCCAGGGCAGCCGGAGCTGTCCAGAATGGAAATCAGATTTTGAAGTAGTGTCGGTGGTATGGTTTCAAGAAGCTTTGTATGTGGCTGTGCATAAAAAAGAGGTGGCAAGGATGGCCACCTGTAGATCATAGAATCGTGGCCTTTCATAAAATGTCCTGAGCTTGCCTTTCAGGATTCCGTTCTGATTACTTCATTGCAATACCTCAAGTAATTTGTATAATACACACTGATGGGCTGGAGAGACGGCTCAGAGGTTAGGAGCACTGACTGCTCTTCCTGAGGTCCTGAGTTCAATTCCCAGCAACCCCACGGTGGCTCACAACCATTTGTAATGAGATCTGGCGCCCTCTTCTGTATACATAATAAATAAATAAATCTTTAAAAAAAAACCACACTGGTAAAGTAAAGATAAAGGAATGGTAGGGAGGAGCCTCCTGAGGGGTCTGTCTTTCTTATCCGTCTCTCCCCTTCTTTCTCTTGCTGCAGATTTCTCTACGAGCGACATGAGCAGTCCAAGCAGGACCTCAAGGGGCTGGAGGAGACAGTCGTGAGTGGTTTCCTCCTGTGCCACATTACCACAGTAGGGGGCGCTTCCCCACCCTCCTCAGTTCCTCCTAGTCTGTGTCTCCCGCCCTCTTACTGTGCGTCTGTGGCTCGGCCGGGGCGCGCCTGTTCATCGGGAATCCCAGACCCACTTGGCTATGTAGCCTGAAGGTTTCGATGACTGTGCAGGGGGAGGGCAGACCCGGTATCCAGCCGTCCCCAATTCTGAGTGACTCTTTGCAGGCCCGGGAACTCCAGACCCTCCACAACCTTCGCAAGCTGTTCGTTCAAGACGTCACGACTCGAGTCAAGAAAGTGAGTGGCGTCCTCCAGCCTTGCCCGCTCCCTCTCCCCCTCAGGGTTCTCCAGCCTGTCGTCATCCCCGTGGGGTTGGTTTGGTCTCGGACAGCCATGTCTTTCTTCCCTTCCCTCTAATCAGAGTGCAGAAATGGAGCCCGAGGACAGTGGGGGGATTCACTCCCAGAAGCAGAAGATCTCCTTTCTTGAGAACAACCTGGAGCAGCTTACTAAAGTTCACAAACAGGTGCGCGTCCAGGAGGGGGCGGAGAGAACCCGAGGCCAGGACCCTGCGGTACCCAAATCCCGAAAGGCCCCTCGGATTTGGGAAGAGCTAGCTGCATGCGGTCCTTAGCTTTCTCTTCTCTTTCACTAATTCCCTTCTTGGTACCTCATCTGGATCCACGTGCACACTGATCTTTGCTCTGTGAGTGTTCTGCATCCCCCCCCCCTTTTTTTGGCCTTTATTTTTAAAGATTTATTTATTCATGTATATGGGTACTTTGTCTGCATGTACATCTGCACACCAGAAGAAGGCATCAGGCAGTTGGGAGCTCCCATGCGGGTGCTGGGAATTGAACTCAGGACCGATTGGAAGAGCAGTGAGTGCTCGTAACTACTGAGCCATCTCTCCAGCCCCTCTGTTCTCCCTTCTTCAAAGGAGCCTGTCTTTGCTTAAAGTGGAAGTCGCCAGCCCTACCTCAGAGGAAGAGGTTGAGATGTGTGGGAGTTGTGGAGACACTGGAACTGTAACCACAGAGGAGGGCTGTGAGGCCACTCAGTGGCAGAGCTGACCTAGCCTGCACAAGCCCTGGGGGGCAATCTCCAGCACTACAGTGGGGTTGGGGTGTAATAGAACCAGACTTCAGATGGGATGTAAGAAAAACAAGGGAACTGGGCTTTTTCTTAGCAAAAAAAATCTCCACTTGCCTCCCTGGGGCAGGTGTGCGGGACATTAAATGATGTTCTTCCCATGAGCCACCCAGGCCCTAGTGGGGACCCGTCAGAACCCTGCCTTGAGTTGCCGCCTCTCTGTCCCCTCTTGCCGCCGCCGCTGCGCCGTAGGTGGAAGACTGGGTTTCAAAGGTCTGGGCTGCTTGGGTGAGAGCGCAGCCCAGAGGACGGAGGACAGGAAGTGTTTGGTGTCCGCTGCAGAAGTGTCCTCATCCATGCCAAGGAGCCAACACGCTCCAAAGCCTGGCTCTTCAGTGGATTCCTAAAATGAGCCCCTCCCGGTCAAGTCCACCTTTGGATTCCGTCTAGACTCATTCTCCCTGGCCGAGTTCACCTTTTCCTCCCAGCCTGATGCCCGTGGTGCCATAAAGATTCAGTGTGCATCCTTCTGAAAACTTACCAAACCTGACGGGTCGTAGCCTGCTGGGTTTGTGTTCTTTGGGTCTGCTGAGGCCTTAACTATTATCTTTCCTTCCTTCTCTGACTATGAAATGGTATAACATCTTCACCAAAAAGTTGAGTGACAGCTAGGAAATAAAAATAAATAAATAAGTAAAAAAGGCAGGCCGGGGCAGGGGCGGGGGCGGGGTGGGGTAGCCTAGTTGAGCGTACTTGTAGAGTCTGCACAAAGCTCAACCCCAGGACACATCAGACTAGGGCCAGGCATGGCGGCACACGCCTGTGATCCCAGCACTTGAGAAGCTAGAGTTTGAGGGCAGCCAAGGCTAGAGTTCTGGGCCAGCCTGGGCTACATACATAGTATGACCCTGTCTTTTCATCCTTCCTTCCTTCTTCTCTCTCTTCTCCCCTGCCTTTCTTTCTACTTTCTCCCTTTTCCTTTCCTCAAAGCCTGTACTTCTGTTCTAAATCCCACACCCCAAAAAATTGCTCCCCTAAAGGACAGACAGGATAAGCATGATGTCCTACCTGGAAGACACAAGTCTATGAAGGAAACAGGGTTGTTGAAAACTCAGCATTGCCCCAGTTAACCTAAACCGGGACCCCCTCCACACACTGTGTTCTCTGCTGTGCTGATCAGCCTGACTGCCCCCCTCCCTCCTGGCCCCCAAGACCTTGCACCTTAGCAGTCTCAAGTGCCCCAGTCCTTGTATGGACCCTGCAAAAAGATCCGTGGGCCTTTTCTGTCTGCGGAGTGGTTGCTATCACACTCTAGTTTAATTTAAGTGGGGGGTGGGGGGGGGTTGGGGAGGATGGCCCTGGGAGGTCCTTGGACGTGAAGGTAATGAGCACAAATGTTTGTACGATCCGATGGCAAACATTTTCTTTCCTTCCTGGGAGGCTCCGTGTGTGGCTGCGAGGGGGTCCTGGGTTCCAGCTTCTGCTTTGCACGGGCCCACTGCACTTCTCAGCCGTGTCCACCCCCTGACCGTCATGCACCCCCCTCGCATGCTCACACAGCCATCTCATCCCCCCTGGGGCCTGGAGCTGTCGGTCTGGCTGTGACGGCAGTGGAGGGCGTGCCCAGGTGGATGGAGCCTGAGACAGGGCTGGCGGTAGAGGAGGTTTTGCTGCTGAGGAAATGATGGCGGGAGCCGGAGAGAACTGGACAGAACTGCATATTGCCTAGAAGGGAAGGGAAGGTCTCTCAAGGAAATGCCACGATCCTAATTTTCCTTTATTCTCTCTCTTTACTCCCACCCCCCACCCCCCACTCCGCTGGGTGACTCTATTCTGGGTCACCGGCTTTTCTTTCGGCGGCGGCGGCGGCGGCGGCGGCGGCTTCTGTGGCACGCGCTCCGAGCAGCTGGTACGTGACAATGCAGATCTGCGTTGTGAGCTTCCAAAACTGGAAAAACGACTTAGGGCTACGGCTGAGAGAGTTAAGGCCCTGGAGGGTGCACTGAAGGAGGCCAAGGAGGGCGCCATGAAGGACAAGCGCCGGTACCAGCAGGAGGTGGACCGGATCAAGGAGGCCGTGCGGTACAAAAGCTCCGGGAAGCGGGGCCATTCCGCCCAGATCGGTGAGTGGATGTCCGTAGGTGATAACCTGCACCAGATCCAGCCGGGTCCTCCGTGCCAGACAGCTCGATCCTTGCTTCTGGCCCCCGCCCTCCCACCGAAGGACGATGAGGTCATTGTGCAAGGGGACCTTAGGGACCAGGGGAGACTCAGGGTAACCAATAGCTTTCTCACGGCTGTTTCTTCTCTTTCATAGCTAAGCCTGTGAGGCCTGGCCACTACCCGGCCTCTTCGCCCACCAACCCCTACGGCACCCGGAGCCCCGAGTGCATCAGTTACACCAACAACCTCTTCCAGAACTACCAGAACCTGCATCTGCAGGCTGCACCCAGCTCCACCTCAGATATGTAGTGAGTGACCGTGGGCGTGGCTGGAGTTCCGGCCCGAGGCCGTCTGGGCCCTCGAAGGCACAGGGTGGTGTCAGCTCTTGGCTTATTTAATTTTTCTTTCCTAAGTCCCGCGGCCTCTAACCCTTTCCTGGGCTTTCCGCATGTGATTAGGAGATGGGTGCCCTCTTCCCCGTCTTACCCTCTCCCCCGTCTCCAAGGTTACCGGTTTCGTTCCTGGGGATGGACGGGATGAGGGGCAGGGAGGAGTGTGGGCGTGGCGGTCCCCAGAACGGTTAGAACAGAGGCTGCCTCTCTATTCTGTTCCTCTCAGCTTTGCTAACTCCTGTGCCAGCAATGGAGCCACATCCGGCGGCCCCTTAGCTTCCTACCAGAAGGCCAACATGGACAACGGTGAGCGACAAAGATCGGGGTCCCCGGGGCAAACTGAGAGGGGTTTATGGCGGACGCTAACAGAACCTTTCTCCATGCCAGGGCGTCCAATGCAAAGATAATGTCAGGGGTGGGGCTCACTGGCAGAGCACTTAGTCTGGTTGCTGCCCTGCGTCCTAGCCCTGGTTCAGGGTAGGGAAGGTGGGGGAGGGCAGGGTTACACCCACATGGGCCCACTGACTGAGCCTTAGCCTGATGTAGATGTCCAGCCTGGACCAGGCTGTCCTGGAATCCCTCAGTAGCCCAGGCTGTCCTGGAACTCAGAGATCCGCCTGCCTCTGCCTCTGAACGCTGGGGTTAAAGGTGCGCACCACCACCACCTCTGGCCCTGCTGGCACAGCTTTGGGGAGCTGAGGATAGAGCGCCCGGGTTCACCCGGGTCTTAGAGGCGTTGGGACGGGAAGGGTTTTGTGACGTCCGCTCCTCACACCAGCCTTTTCTGACCGAGTGCTCTCAACGGTGGTCTCTTTAGGAAACGCCACAGACATCAACGACAACAGGTACCCAGACACCACTGACCCGGGGTTCTCTTGGTGGGGCCGGAAGAAGTGACCAACGTTTCTCCACTTGGGCTAACTGGAGCCTTGTGGGGAGGGAGGAGCCAAGGAGGCTCACCGTGGTGGTCACTTCATGTCATGTCATGTTCCCCCTCCCCCACACCCCCTGCATCTCCCCCGCCCCTCCCCCGCCTAAGCCCTTCCCCATTCCAGTCATGATACCTGGGGGAGAGTGCCATGGGTGTTTGATATTTTCTCTCCTACTTTGGGGGACTTTCTGACCTTGGGCAAGGCCGTAGTTTTCGGAGAAGCATGCATCTTCTCTGCCCTGCCCTTTCTTATCTCATGGGCATGCTATCAGAGCATGCCAGGCATGGAACTGACTGTCCTATGTCTCTTCCTCCTCCCAGGAGTGACCTGCCATGCGGCTATGAGGCTGAGGACCAGGCCAAGCTTTTCCCCCTCCACCAAGAGACAGCAGCCAGCTAACTCCCATGCCTGGCTACGTATCTGCACTTTCAGGTAGCTGCAGGCAACTTCTGTCTCTGGCCCTGGCCTCTTCTGTTTCTTTTCTCTTTATCGTGTGTGTGTGTGTGTGTGTGTGTGTGTGTGTGTGTGTGTGTGTGTGTGTGTGAGAGAGAGAGAGAGAGAGAGAGAGAGAGAGAGAGAGAGAGAGAGAGATGCGCACACACGCACAGGCCAGAGGTTGGTGTGTGTGTCTTCACATAACACTGCACCTTATCTTTTGAGACAAGGTCTCTCTCTGAAACTGGAACTTGGTGTTTTGGCTGGCTGGCTGCCCACCCTGCTGTTTGCCTGTTTCTGTCCCCCAGTGCTGGGGTAACAGACAGACAGACTGGCTGTTATGTGTGTGCTGGGGATCTGAACGTAGTCCTCAGGCCTGTGCAGAAACACTGTATGACTGAGCCATCTCCCTGGTCCCAGTACCCCTTTATTTTTTTCTTAAACCATCTCAAAACCTTTCAGCTCCTGCTTAGCCGGGTGTGGTGGCACATGCCTCTATAATCCCAGCACTCAGACAGAGGCAGGAGGATCATGAGTTCCAAGGACTCCTGGGTTAGTGAGACCTTGTATCAAAACCAAACAAAAACATTTACTAAGAACCCCAAATCACACATCAGCTCAGGCTCTCCATTATGGAAGCTCCACCCAGCCCTGACCTCCCATGCACCCTGACGCTGGGGCCTTTGGGGCTGGTGGTAACCACAGTACTGATTTCCACCACTAGGGGTCACTGTCACACAAACAGCTAGGGCCCACAGGTCACAGACCTTGGGTACCAGGAGAGCGAGGGAGAACATCCCATCCCGGCCTCTACCTCCACTATAAAATGATCACAGATACGTGGAGATGTTTTGAGCCAAGATGCCTCGTGTAGAGGTGATGATCTCTGCCTTACCGTTCCCAGATCTGCCTATGCTACCAAAGACGATGCTGTCGTCTGACCCTTGGTCCCTCTACCTAGTGGCCACAGTCCTCTCTGTACCGTGCACTGGAAATGAACATGGGCTGCCTCCCATCTCCAACCCCTCCGGCTTCCACACCTCCCTCTTGCCAAGTCCTTGGCAGCGGCAGGGGACACCTCCCCCCCTCCAGCCTTCCTTCCCCCCTCCGCCTTGTGCCTGGTGTCCCCAGGCTTCAGGCTTCTTGTCATGGTTGCTTTAGACCCCAGGTGGACAGTGGCACCTCTTTGGTTGCCCACATTAGATCCTTGGCTGACTAGGATCAAGAGAAAATAGCCAGTCTCTCGCTGGGCCGAGCCCCTCCCAGGCTTTTCCCGGAGAGTGGTCCAGGCCGAGAGGCATGAGAAAGAGAGACCTGGAAAGGGCGAAGAGGATGCTGGGAGGATGTAGGGTGGAGAAGCAGGGGTTGGACTGGCTGGGAGTTGAGGGGTGGGGTAGGCTTGTCGGTGTTCAGGGAACAGAACTGTAAGCCAAAGTGTGTGCCTGTGCTGTGTGTTCCTGCACAGAGCCTGGGCTCCGGCTGCTTCCTCACGCCTTTCTCTCTCTTTCTTCCCCAGTTTCTAAGAGGGACTGAGGCCTCTTCTCTCAGCATGCTGCACACCCTGTGGTCTCTGACACTAGCTCCCTCTCCAGCCTGTGTTGTTGGACTGTCGATGTCCTCCTCCTCCTCCTCCTCCTCCATATCTTTGTACTCTGTATCTATACACGAGAAGCTGCTGCTGTGTCTCCCTCTCTGTCGTCCTCTCTGAGTACCTGGTGATGTAGGTAGCGGTTTTTATGCCTAGCCTCCCCTCCTCGTTCGGTGTTAGGGAGGAGGGGAATGTCTTCTTCTTTCTCCCATACACTCGTTTCTTACACCGAGTGATGTTCGTCACCGAGTAGAGGTCACAAGATGATAAAGGAAAAATATGAGCTAGGAGGCTGTGATCCTTCTTGCTCACAAACACACACACACACACACACACACACACACACACACACACACAGTGTACATACAAAGCCTTAAGCAGAAGAATGTCTTAGCATCTACGAAAAGAGAGAAACAGAACCCCCCCCCCCTTTACAGAGCACAGAGGAGGACCCAGAGGAAGGGTTGGTAGATTATCCCGGCCCCCATACGCCCTTCACCCAAGTCAGGAGACAGCGGGAACTTACTTCCGTCCTATGGAGTCTGCCTTTTGCTCCCTTCCCCCCCAGTCTGGGAGCGTGGATGGCTCTAGGGACTATTCCCCTTTCTGCCCCGAGCCTCTTTTGATACCGTCTACTTTAGAAATCACAACCAGAACTTAGAGTCGATATAAAAAAAAAAATATTCTGAAAAGTCAAGGAGGCAGACCTCTGAGAAACGACTGCTCATCTGTCTGTGTCGAGAGTTATAAGCAGGCGGAGTTAGAGCGGTGGGTCCCCTGGGGCTGGGGGCTGCCTTGTGACTCTCTATCACAGTGCCCTCCGTTGAAGCTGGGAGCTCACTCTTTCTCCCTTCTGGGCTGCCCGCGTTTCCCACCTCTGATTCTGGTCTGGGGGCTTCCAGTTCATTTATTGGCATAAGAGCTGTTTCTAGATGCCCCTGGCTGGACCCTGGCTTTTCCCCAGAATACCTTCTTCCCGTAGAGACTTCCCTCTGCTCTCCGTCTAGTACCAAGCGCACTTTAAAGACAGAGCAGGAAGTCCAGCGCAGTGGCAGACAGCTTCCCCAGCACACGAAAAGGCCCTGGGTGGATCCCCAGTACCTCAAAAGCAAAAGCTGGGTAGGGTGGCTCACATTTGTGAATGCTGCTCTCAGGAAGCTGAGGTGGGAAAGTGGCTAAATTTGAGGCAAGCCTGGACTAGAGTCAGTTTCAGAAAAGCTTCAGGTGCAGTGAGAAACCCTGTCTCAAAACAAAGAAAAAAAGACAGGGACTGGTCAGATTTTTTTCAGAGCTGATGGAGGCAGAGGCTTGAACTTAGTACTCACCCCACAGCTATCTCAGCCCAGGCCCCCCCCCTACAACCGTCAAGGGGACATCGTTTGAGCTCTGATAGTCCTTTCCTCCCACCTGGTAAGGTGATTTCCCCAGATAACTGCAGGAATGAGGGTCACTAGCCAGACGAGGCCAGGAAATACAGCCGAGCATCCAGATACCCAGCTTACCCCGGGGCGGGAGACCAGACTTTGACAGCAGGAGCAGGGCAGACCGTCTTCCAGCTTCTAGGACGAGAAGGAAAACGGTGTGGGTGACAGCTGGTAAACACGGGCCGGAGCGGCCGTGACGCCTTCAGGGCAAAGTGTCTGCTTTCTACCTGTGAAGGGATGACGAAGATGCAAACTGAATTAGAGCGGTGTGCGAGAAAGCCAGAGCGGCAATTCTCAAACACTTTTGAACCTAAATCTTATGTAGGAAGACATAAAAAGTAACACAGGGTTTAATGGTGACTCAGTGGCCTGTGCTCGCCTGTGGCGCTTAGTGTGATAAGGGCTAAGGGTCTCGTGTGTCTCTGGAGCTGCAAAAAAACAAGAAACAACCAAAATGGTCAAGTAATTCAGCCTGGGAAGTTGTTTTTTGTTTTTGTTTTGTTTTTCGAGACAGGGTTTCCCTGTGTAGCTTTGGAACCTGTCCTGGATCTCGCTCTGTAGACCAGGCTGGCCTCGAACTCACAGAGATCCGCCTGCCTCTGCCTCCCGAGTGCTGGGATTAAAGGCGTGCGCCACCACCTCCAGGTCCTGGGAAGTTTATATCATCTTTCTTTTTGCTTAACTAGTTGAAGGGCCCCGAAACAGTCCTAAGAGTCTGAGCATCACTTATTTGCAAGAGGGGTCCAATGTGGTTCCCCTACCCTAAACCCCAACTCAAAAGGAAGAACAGGCAGGGCCACGTGAGTCACCGCCTCAGAGCCGGTGGGCGAAGGAGGAAGACAGCATCCTGTCTGCGGCTTCATGCCAGCCGGACACCTGAGAACCCGAGGGAGTTTGTAACGACAAGGAAAGGGGAAGGTACCCGCAGAGCAGACGAAGGGAGGGCGACATCCTTCTCTGTCTTCAGCAAGATGTAAGAGAAAATGCCGCTTGCTTATGTCAGCGAGAAACACGAACTTCACCAGAAGCCTCTCACTCCACTCTCCCTCCTTCCATTCACTCCGTCCCTCTCCGAGAGCCAGGTCACCAGGAGGGCCGCCCGGCCTGCCCACTCACATCTGCCAAAATGTTGCATGCCCTCGAGGAAGACAGACCAAACTGCACAAATCCCAGTGTGTATTTACTTGGTGGACACAGATACCTTTAAAATAAAATAAATCCAAGACGGCTGTGTTGTTGCTTTTATTTATTTACTTTTTTAAAAAGGGTTTTTGTTTAACTGTTTTGCGACCACATATGTATGCTCGTCATAGGTGTGCCTGGTGCCCTCAAGAGGCTGGCCTAGGATGTCAAATCCTCAGGAACTGGAGTCACAGATGGTTGTAAGCTGTGGTATGGGTGCTGAAAAACTGAGCCCTGGCCGGCTAGAAAAGCAGCAAGTGCTCTCAACCACTGAATCATCATACTAGCCCTGTGTAGTGGTTTGCATGAGAACGGGCCTTATAGCCTCAAATGTTTCAAAACTTGTCCCCCAGCCGGTGGAGCTGTTTGGGAAGGATTAGGAGGTGTGGCCTTGTTGGAGGAGGTGTGTCCCTGAGGGCAGGCTTCAAGGCTTCAAAATGCACAGAATTCCATTAGCTCTCTCTGGCTCAAGCTTGCTGACCTGATGTGATCTCTCAGTTACTGCCCCAGCTCCATGCTTTTCTGCATACTTGCCACATTCCCTGTCCCAACTGTCATGAACTCTAGCCCTCTGGAAACATATGCCCCAAATTAAATGTTTCTTTTATAAGTTACCTTGGTCATGGCGTGTGGTGATATTTTGTTGCACTCTAATAAAATCTGCCTGAAGATCAGAGGACAGAGCCAGCTGCTAGATTAGACATAGAGGCCGGGCAGTGGTGGCACACACCTTTAATTCCAGCATTTGAGATCTCACGCCTTTAACCCCAGTGTTTGGGAAGCACACACGCCATTAATCCCAGCACTAGGGAGGTTGAGATAGGAAGAGAAATGGCTGGGCAGAGGAAAGCATATAAGGCGTGAGGAGACAGGAACTAGAGAGACTTTTGGCTGGCTGAGGACTCAGGCATTCAGTCAGAGGATCCATGGAGGAGTCATCGAGGTGAGAAGTGGCTGTGGCTTGTCTCCTCTGATCTTTCAGCATTCACCCCAATATCTGGCTCTGGGTTTTTGGTAAGACCATTTAGGAATCATGAAACAATGGTGTTTTGTTACAGTGATAAGAAAGTAACTAAGACACTCTGTTTGGGTTTACTGAGACAGGTTCTCATGTAGCCCAGTGACCTCAGACTCACTATGTACGTATCAGAACCTGACCTTGAACTCCTGACCGTCCTCCCAAGTGTTGAAAGGACACCTATGTGCCACCGTGCCCGGCTGAAAATCTTTCTCTCCAACCTCCCTCCTCTCAAATTTAGTAGTTAATATAGATATATTACACACGTATGGACACAAACACACACATATGAAGTGATATTTTATTTGTGTACCCCAATACAACTTATCTGGGGATCAGAGAACAGAGTCAGCCACCAAATTAGACAGAGGTCAGGGGTGGTGGCACACACCCTTAATCCTATCACTGGGAGGCAGAGACCAGTCTGGATCTCTGTGAGTTCAAGGCTACACTGGGAACAGAGCCAGGCGCAGTGGCAGACACCTTTAATCCCAGCACTTGAGATCTCATGTCTTTGCTTGGGAAGCACACACGCTTTTAATCTCAGGAAGTGATGTCTGGACAGAGAAAGGTATATAAGGTGTGAGGAAACAGGAACTCGTGCTCTGGAGGCTGAGGAGTTGGTGAGGTGAGGTTGGCTGCAGCTTGTTCTGCTTCTCTGATCTTTCATTATTCACCCCAATATCTGGCTCCAGGTTTTTTTTTTTTTTTTTAAGATTTATTTATTTATAGCCGGGCAGTGGTGGCACATGCCTTTAATCCCAGCACTCGGGAGGCAGAGCCAGGCGGATCTCTGTGAGTTCGAGGCCAGCCTGGTCTACCAAGTGAGTCCCAGGAAAGGCGCAAAGCTACACAGAGAAACCCTGTCTCGAAAAACCAAAAAAAAAAAAAAAAAGATTTATTTATTTATTATGTATACAGTGTTCTGTCAGCATATACACCTGCAGGTCAGAAGAGGGCACCAGATCTCATTACAGATGGTTGTGAGCCACCATGTGGTTGCTGGGAATTGAACTCAGGACCTCTGGAAGAACAGCCAGTGCTCTTAACCTCTGAGCCATCTCTCCAGCACCCCCACTTTTTTTTATTAATAAGACTCTTCAGCAATTCATGTTACACATATATATTCACACACATGTTTCTAGAATATGTGAACATCTGCCCCCACTCCTTGGCGATGCATTCTGGAGAACTTTTCATGTCGATATATACCTACTTAACTTAAAAAAAGTATACAAATACATATATCTATACTCTAGTTTATTCACCCATCCCACTATGGATGTATCTCTAGTTGATACGTCTTTCAACTTTAGCAAAACCGTATCCGGTTCTCTCCCTGTTTTCACCAAGACCATCACAGTCCTTTATCCGTTCTTTCCCCTCCAGCCTGTCTGTCCTTCCCTTGACAACAGCTCGATTCTGTGGGTTCAAGGCCAGCTAGCACAGGCATTCTCCCAACCTCCCCTACTATTGCTGCTCCTCTCTCAAGGCGTCTACACTGGAGGAAACTGTACAGTCGGAATGTTGGGGCCACTGAAGATGCTGTGTTTGCGGACTCATCTGGCCCTCCGGGGCAGCTCCCCCACCCACCCACACTGTGTTCCTGTCTAGTTCACCTGCCTGCCTTCCAGAGCACCTGGCTTAGATCCCAAGTCTCCTTGGTCCCCTGCACTCTTCTTGGAGACAACTTTGCTTCTGATTTAAAGGGAAGATTAAGGGAACCACATGCCAAGTCCTCTGTTGCATGACAATCTCTGGGGAGACATGAGCAAGTGTCTGCTCACCCCAAATAGGGAGCCAGAGACAGACCAAAGTAGTTACCACCAATGTCTGATCGGGCAAACCAATGCGCTTATTGGAGTTACAGGAATACGGGTGAGGTCTTACTTACAGGAGCCAAAATGACTCAGAGACAGCCGCATCACCAAAAGCTCGCCCTAGCTCATGAATCCTGCAGGCAGCTCCACAGGCCGGAGGGCGTCTCTTCCAGGGAGCTCAGCTCATCTGAGAGTGATTCCCAGCAGTCCTTATTGCTTATATATGCTTGGGAGGAGCCCAGTGCATCTGCTCAGTTTGGGGTACTGCCTGAGCCTGTTTCTCCTCGCTTTAGAATGGGCATCCTGTCTTAAGGAGTTTCTTTCCCAGATAGAAGGTTTTTACCCTGAGAGGATTGCTTCAGAACACACCCATGCAAACCTCTACATGCTTATATGTGCAGGTGCTATGCTGCTATTTCCTCCAAATTCAGACATTGTCTCTTTGGGAGAGGAAGGAAGGTAAGTAATTTATTAGGCTCAGAAAACTGTAAGAAAAGCCTGGCACTCGGGAGGCAGAGGCAGGCAGATCTCTGTGCATTCAAGGCCAGCCTGGGCTACAGAGTGAGTTCCAGGACAGCCTGGGCTATGCAGAGAGACCCTGTCTCACAAGAAACAAACAGAAAAGAAAACTGAGGAAAAGTATAAAGGAATCTGGAAAAGCCACAAGGTCTCTTCCCAAGGTTGTGTCAGCCTCAGAGAATTCCTCTGGGAGAAGAGACTTCTGGGGTTTGCCTGTAGGGAGCCCCTGAGATGCGGCCTCTGAGTGTCACTGCTTAGCTTCTACCTGTGAGTCACTCCTCACCCATGCTTCAGTAAGCTGCCCTCCGAAAAAACAAAAACAAGCCGGGCGGCGGTGGCGCACGCCTTTAATCCCAGCACTCGGGAGACAGAGGCAGGCAGATCTCTGTGAGTTCGAGGCCAGCCTGGGCTATAGAGTGAGTTCCAGGAAAGGCACAAAGCTACACAGAGAAGCCCTGTCTCGAAAAACCAAAAAAACAAAACAAAACAAAAAAACCACATCATTAGTTCACCAAGCTAGACTTGGGTGGAATCATTTCTTCAGTCTACCTAGAGTGAGTGACTAGGCATTTGTTCACATCCTGAAAAGTCATACAGCGTGTGCCCCAAAAGGGGCCAGCAGAGCCAAATGTAAGTTGAGGAGGTGGGAGAGGAAGGAAGGTAAGTAATTTATTAGGCTCAGTGGTCCCAGTCAGGGGTGGTAAGGCATGTGGCCAAGGATGATCTGAGGTGCAAGAGTGGGGAGGAGACCCTGAAACGTGTACCTTTTCCCCGCCACGGTTTGGGGTGATGTGTGTCCTGCTTGTCCAGCACTGTGTACTTTCTGTTGTCTGTGATGAGATGCGCAACCAAGGCTAAGGCCTCTGACAATGAGGCATCACTGGGAGGGGAGGGGAGGTCCCAGGGTGCCTGTCTTCCTCCCGGATGAGTGGGGACCTCTACATGAGTATAGGGGTACCCCCCAAATGGCCGATGTGATGTGTATATTATAATCCCTGAAGTAGCATGATAGAGCAAAATCGTAAGCGGGCTGGTGTGGCAGTTGCGTGGCTTTTGCTGGGGGTGATAAGCAGTGCAACTATGGTTTGTCTGTCTGTCCAGAGAGAAGTTACCATGTAAGGGGGTTAATGAGAGAGAGAGAGAGAGAGAGAGAGAGAGAGAGAGAGAGAGAGAGAGAGAGAGGCTATCCTCTCTCTGCAGAGCTCTGATGCAGCAGAGAAATTGGAAAAAGGGGTGGATGAGATGGAGCATTGGCTTGCCACTTCTTACAGAAGGTGGGCCCGAAAGGGAAAGTACAATTTAAATCTGACTGAAGAGCTTTGCCTAGGCCAAAAAAAAACCTGTCAGGGGAGAACCAGACAGTGAGGAAGGAGAGTGAGAAGCAGGGGTAGAAGATGTTCCCCGATCTGACCCTTAATTCAGAGGAAGGGCAAATCCACGAGTCAGCATGAAGATGGGGTCCTTCCAAACGTCGCCGTGCGGGAGCTCTGGTAATGGAGGAGGGCTGTGCAGCTGAGTGGCTGGAACTGGTACAGATGTGTCAACAAGAAATGAAGGTGCGGGTCACAGCCTGGCTGGTGAAGCCGAGGGACATCCGGGGAAGCATAATCCGAGGCAGTAGTTTATAACACACACACCCACCCACCCACCCACACACACACACACACACACACACACACACCATTATATATTTATATAATCTATAGCGGGGTAAATATACAATATGCATATAATATACATATTTACTTACTTTGGCTTTTTTTTTTTTTTAAAGAATCTTTTTTTTTTTTTTTTTTTTTTTTTTTTTTTTTTTTTTTGGTTTTTCGAGACAGGGTTTCTCTGCGTAGCTTTGCGCCTTTCCTGGAGCTCACTTGGTAGCCCAGGCTGGCCTCGAACTCACAGAGATCCGCCTGGCTCTGCCTCCCGAGTGCTGGGATTAAAGGCATGCGCCGCCGCCGCCCGACTTTACTTCGGCTTTTTGAGACGGTCTCGCTGTGTAGCCCTGGGTGTCATGGAACTGTAGACCAGGTTTGAGGTCACAGCGCTTTACCTGCTTCTGCTTCCCGAGGGCTGCGACTGTCATGACAGAGGGCAACTCAGTGCGTGTGAATGGCTTGCACTAGTGTGCAAACTGGACTTGTAAAGTGATAAAGCAATTTAAAAAAAAAAAAAGGAAGAGAGGAAAGGTGGTGCAGCCATTAATCCCAGCGCTCGGGAGGCAGAAGCAAGTGGATCTCTGTGAGTTCAAAGCCAGCCTGGTCTACAAAAGAATTCCAGACCATCTAGGAACTATGTGGTGAAACCATACGTCAAAAAAAGGGTTGGGAGGGAGGCGTGTGAAAGGAAGAACAAGTAGACGAGGGGTGTGTCTCTGTCACTTAGGCAAAGGTCGTAAGATTTGTGAGGCTCCACAGTTCCTGGGGTCGGGGGAGGCCTGATCAGAAGGCCAGGTCAGTACTTGTGAGTCAGTACTTGTGAGTCAGTACTTGTGAGTCAGTACTTGTGAGTCAGTACTTGTGAGTCTCTCGGCTAGAAGTTTACCAAAGGGATGGAAGAACAACAGATCAGTACAGAAAGAAGTGAAGCGTGTCCAAGAGGCGGCCAGAGATAATTCCTGAGTGTATCCGCATACATTTCCCCTCAAATGATGCGTTCCAGGGGTGGAGACTTTGTCTAGCTGGGGGCCCTGTTAGCAGCCAGGAGTGGCTGGTGGAGAAGCCGTGGCCACCGTGCAGTCAGAGCTGCGGAGCTAGCTCTGGTGGCAGGCAGCGGTCCTCCAGGGTAAGGTCAGATGGCTCATGGGAAAGGACCGTGGACCTTGGAGGGCTAGGTGGGGATGTGTCCTCCATCACATGCCACTGGACCCAGCACTCGTTTTGATGGCGATATTTTCATGATATGTTGGTCCTGGCTAACAGTTTAGAAGCGTCCTCCCTAGCCACCCAAGGCCAGCTGGCACTTCCTTGGGACAGATGGTGGTGGGCTTTCAGAGCCTCACCCTCCTGAGAAAGGCTTCACTGCATCGTCATGCTAACCCTGAGTGTAGTGCACATTCGGGAAAGGCATCTGGAAGAGTTAAAACAGCAGTTAAAGAATTTAATGGAAAGTATCCTGCGTGGGTGGTGTCTTAGGGTTACTGTGGCTGCGATGAAACACCGTGACCAAAAGCAACGTGGGGAGGAGAGGGTTTATTTGGCTTACATATCCTGAATCACAGTCCACTGAGGGAAGGGAAGGCAGGAACTAAACGCAGTGGGAACCTGGAGGCAGGAGCTGATGCAGAGGCCATGGAGGGGTGCTGCTTACTGGCTTGTTCGTCATGACTTGCTCAGTCTGCGTTCTTATAGAACCCAGGACACCAGCCCAGGGTTGGCACCATCCACCATGGGCTGGGCCCGCCCCCATCAGTCACTAATTAGATATTATGGAGGCATTTTCCCAGTTGAGGCTCCCTCCTCTCAGATGATTCTAGCTTGTGTCAAAGTAACCTAAAACTAGCTGGTACGGGTAGAGAAGGGCATTCCCAGAAGCGGTAAGGTTATTAAATAATCTGCCAGTGGTAGGAATGGGATCCCTCCTTACCAATTGAGGCCCCCAAACTTAAAGGCTATGACCCCTGTTGCTGGCTGCATGCCAGAAGTAGATGGTAGGTCCTATTACTGAAGACACACTGTGTGCCTTGGCTACAGGGCACAGGGAAATCCAGCTGGGACTGGTCAGCAAGCTACCTCCCCGATGGCTGGGTTTTATGGTTCCACAAGGCACTGTGCATTCTCCGAGGGCAGTTCTTTACAGATCCTGTGTTCTCTGTTACCGATGTGCCAGGGAAGACACACCCACGGCTGCAATCGTGGTATAACTGTTAGGGATGCAACCAAGTGCTTTCTTGTGGGAGGGAATCAAGCGTTGGTACTGTTAGCAAGGCAAAGATCTGTGGCTGGAGCGTTCAGTCTTCTCAGAGGGAAACTTCCCCTTCCCCTAGTGGCTACTGCAGAGTCATAATGGATCGAGCTTTGAAAATCAGTAACTGCTGATGTGGCGCAGTGACCCACCGCTCCGTGGTAAATAGGGGGGAATTCACAATCCATATCAACCCCTCCAAGACTCAGGCACCATGACCGAAGAAAGAATCCAGTAGTCAGAGGAAGGGATGGAGTCTCATGTAACTATTTCTTCTGGAGGTGGGAGGGGCCTCGTAAGACTGGAACCACAGAAAGTTCTGGAGGAACAGTTCTATTGAGTCTTTAACAACCTCGGCAGGGGAGGAGACTCTACTGTGCAAGGTAGGAAGGGAGATCAGAGATGTGGCTGTGTCACCCATGGGGATGGGCCCTTGGGTGACACAGCTTCGCTCTGAGTCCCTTATACACTCCTGTAACTCCTCACTCTCGCTCCTTCGGTCTGTTGTTAAGTTCTCCCAGAAAGCCACACAACAAGACATATCCTTTCCATCCCCTTTCTGGCCAACTATGTAGACCACACTGGATTTGAACTCAGAGCTCCACCTACCTTTGCTTCCTGAGTGCTGGAGTCGAAGGTGCGTTACCACACGCACAGTTGAACTTGCTTTCTTACGGCCTCCTCTAAGCAAGTCCTTTCCCCCCACTTCCTCTCGCTTTTCTAGGGCCGGGGTGTCCATCTGTAAGCCCAAGGCTGTCCTGACACTCAGGATTTTCTTGCCTCTACCTCCCAAAATGCTGGGACTAATGGTTTCTGGATTCCATCTCTATTTCCTGCCTTCCTGTTCATTCCTCGGTCTACACTAATCTGTTCTGTCCCTGCTTAAATCATTTTTTTTTCAAAGGCTAAAATTTACTAAGTGAAACAGGTGTTTCTCAGCTCTGGTCAAGTCTTACCTGGCCATGTTTGTCACTCCTTCCTGTAAAAACTCTACTCTTGCCGGGCGGTGGTGGCGCACGCCTTTAATCCCAGCACTCAGGAGGCAGAGGCAGGCGGATCTCTGTGAGTTCAAGGCCAGCCTGGGCTACCAAGTGAGTTCCAGGAAAGGCGCAAAGCTACACAGAGAAACCCTGTCTCGAAAAAAAAAACCAAAAAAAAAAACCAAAAAAAAACCAAAAAAAAAAAACTCTACTCCTCAGGTTTCTGCAACCTGGCTTTTATTTTTTTTTTGGTTTTCCGAGACAGGGTTTCTCTGTGTAGCTTTGCGCCTTTCCTGGAACTCACTTGGTAGCCCAGGCTGGCCTCGAACTCACAGAGATCCGCCTGGCTCTGCCTCCTGAGTGCTGGGATTAAAGGCGTGCGCCGCCACCACCGCCCGGCGCAACCTGGCTTTCTAACCTCAGCACATCCATCATCCCTTCTGAATCTTTCACCAACCTCTTTTGAAGTTTTTTTTAGATTTATCTTTCCTATTTTTAAGTGTGTGTGTGTGTGTGTGTGTGTGTGTGTGTGTGTGTGTGTGTGTACACCACCCTCATGCCTGGTGCCCGAGGAAGTCAGAAGAAGGCATCAGATCTTGTGGGGAGCAGATGAAGTCCTGAGTAAATATGTATTGTTGACACAGGCACAACCACACCAAGGACTCCAGTGCCTCAGGCTTCTGGAAATGGCGAAACCTTGCCTGGGTGAGGCTCAACAGCATGACAAGCCTTCCTTCGGTCTAAGTACAAGTGTTTACAAGTTATTGACCAGTGTGTGCAAAATGAGCAGCTGCAGCTTCCTTCTCCGGGGACTAGCCAGCCCCTGATCTTTCTGCTGCACGTAACAGTGTTTCTGATTGTCGTCCATCAGAGCGGGCACAGCAACCTGATCCCAGCTTTTTTTTTTTTGCATGCCTATTCTTCAGTGGGGGCGGGGGTGGTGGTGGTGGTGGTGGTGGTGGTGGTGGCCTGGTCTACAGAGAGAGATCCAGGACAGGCACCAAAACAACACAGAGAAACCCTGTCTTGAAAAAACAAAAACATGACAAAACAAAAAAAAAAACCCACCAAAAAACAAAACAAAAACAAACAAACAACAACAAAAACCAAAGCACTGGCTGCTCTTCCAGAGGGCCGGGTTTAACTCCCAGCACCCACACGGTGGCTCCCAACCACCCACCACTCCAGTTCTAGGGGGTCCGACGCCCTCCGCTGGCCGCCGCGGGCACTTCATTTACAGCGTGCCGGCCAAACACCCATATCCATAAAAAACAATTAAAAAATAGACATATACATTTAAATTTGCCACGTCCATTCTTCCGCAATTTCATGGAGGCGCCACCCACCCCTCCCTCCGTAAGACCCACACTCGGTGTGAGGACGAGCCGGGGCCAGGCGAGGAGACCGGGCCTCCGACAGAAAAGCGCCTTGGGCGTTCGTCCTCGGGGCAGACCTCACTCGCTAGAAACCGGACAGGACCGGAAAGGGAAGGAGCGCCGCCCTGCACAGAGCCAGGGAGGGTGGAGACCCCGGGAGTCCCGCAGCCGCCCTCCCGCACCTCTGCGAGCATCCGCGCCAGGTGACAGCGCCGCGCCGCCCAGGGGGCGGGGCCAGCCCGACCCTGGCCCCGCCCCGCCCAGGCCCCGCCCCGGCTGGCTCCGCCCCCGCCCCGGCCCCGCCGCGCGCCCGCGGGCGGGCCTCCGGTCACGTGACGGCGGCGCAGGTGAGCACCGCTTCCGGGTCGGGCTTGGGAGAGTCGCGGCCGGCTCCCGCTTCCACTCGCTGGGGTGCGCGGGAGACTATGGCGTCCTCCTCCGTCCCTCCCGCCGCCGCGCCCGCCGCAGCTGGAGGCCCCGGCCCAGGGTTCGGCTTCGCCTCCAAAACCAAGAAGAAGCATTTCGTGCAGCAGAAAGTGAAGGTGTTCCGGGCCGCCGACCCGCTGGTGGGCGTGTTCCTGTGGGGCGTCGCCCACTCGGTGAGAACCGGCCGGACCCCCAGCTCCTGCCCCTCCATCGGGGGTGGTGGGCTCCCCGGGCCCTGCGTCCAAAGCTCCTGGCGCTGCCACCTCGTCCCCTGCCCCGGCCTGGTTCCCCGCGCACCCTTCCCCGGGCTGCCCCTCGGGCTGTCTTCTGGTCGTAGACTCCTGTCTCTCCCTCTGCCCTTTACTCCTGCCCTAGAGTTCCATCCTCTCCACCTGAAATCCAGCTCTGTGCCTTGACTCCTTCCTGCCGGGTCCGCCCTCGGGCTACGGGGACTGGCCAGAATCCGGCTCCAGCCAGAGGGACCTTAAGGGGAGTGGCTCTCAAGGGTTGTTGGTGAGGTCCGGGTGCATGAAGCGTGTCGGGGTACTTACTCCTCCTGCCTGGCGCAGGAGGTAGTTCGATTCCCTCTCCGCCTTGCTTTCTAGCCTCAGCCCTTGACTTTCCAGCCTTGGCTTTGTCTGGGGGGATAGCTCTAGGTTTTTTGGATCTTCTAACCCTGCTTGCCCTTTTCCGGGGACACAGCATTTCAGAGAAGCTACCCAACTCTGACCCTAGGGGGATGCACTCAATCGGGACGTAATGCATAGATGCCTTTGGTCTTAGCTGTATGCCCACTTTTGGCTGGTGTGGTGGTATTTGGTGTAAATGGAGTAAATTGTAACCCAGGAAAAGGCTGGGGAGCTGTGGCCCCAGGGTCGTTGTGTGTGTGTGTGTGTGAGTGAGCTTTGGGAGCCTGAAAAGGGCTCAGGAGGGTGCAGCTTGGGAGTCCGGAGGAGGCCGATGGTCCAGTACACCTCCTTTCTTGAGGACGTCTTGGAGACAAAGTTAGGGAAGTGTAGCTGGTTTTTTCCTTTCTCAGATCGGGAGTAGGAGGGATGCAGTGATCTTCAGCTCGAATGCAGGGGACTATTTTGGTTATCAGCTTCTTTGAGTTGCAGTCTTGATACATGGTCGTGGAGGTGTGAGGGGGTGAGGCAGAACGCTGCATGCATTCTTTATTTGTAATTGGAGCATCCCTGGTGGTCAGTGAGCCCGCCTTTGCCTCTGCTGCTCTCTCAGCGGTGATATCTTGAGTGAGTATTCCATTTGAGGCACTTGTGGGCCAGACTGACGGGGGTAGCGCTTCACTAGAGGAACCTTCCAGGTGACGTACCCATCCCCGTGGAACACACACCGGGGAGGGTTCCCCTCTGGTAAGAATTGGAGGAGTTACCTGTAAGGCCCGCCTCACGCTCTTGAGGTAAACTACTTTATAGCTTCAATGCCCCACTTCCCAGCCAGCACGCATGTACCTCAAGTGTGTAGCACAGAGAAATTCCTTGAACATATGCCTTCGTGATGATTCAGCCTGCTTAGCAGGTGGCGAGGAGGGGGCGGGAAGAGTTAAAGCTGACTTTTAGGCTGGGAATCTCAAGTGGCTCTTTTTTTCTTTCTTTCTGGAGGAATATGTTCTGTCCTCCTTTCTCCTGGGGACAAGAGCAGATGCGCGCACTGCGGCATGTGGGATTTAGGTTAGACCATAACCTCTGTTGAATAATGATCACGTAAGCACAGACAAGACATGCATCTATCGCTTTGATAAACAGTTGGGGACCACCGCGTTGCCAGACACCATGCTAACTGAACAGCTGAAAGACAGCATTTGGAATGGGCCCTTGCCCTTGAGGAGCTCAGAGCTGGGGGAGGGACTTAATGTAAGCTGGGGATTAGAGTCCCCTGGCAGGCAGATGCTCTCTTAGAGGCAGGTGGGGGTGGGGAGAGGGGGGCACAGTAACACCGAGGAGGAGAAAGAATGAATAAAAGAGAAAAGAGCCCTGAACTTGTGGGCTGCAAATCTCGGGGACTGAGGAGAGCATGTGCTGCCCCCCCCCATCCTTCCTCTCCTCTCGCTGGTTGACTGACATACACTTAGGGAACAGACACCTCCTGAGCATACAGACCCTGCAAGTGTTTATTTCCTCAGAGAGCAACTGTTCTTCCTTGACTTTTGGCCTAGGCCGGTGGGCACCTACTGCCGAGATCTGGGTCAGAGTGATCTGGAAGTGTCCTCTTTGTAAAGAGTTACTCAGGGTATACAGACATTTCATTCCCGACCACTGTTGAGCAGCCCCCCCCCCACGCCCCCCAAAGTCCCATTAACTCTCTGCACTTTAAAAATACCTTTTCTTTCCCCTAACAAAGCATGTAACTGTCTTGGGTTTTATGAGGTTTTTATTATTTTTTTTCTCCTAATTTTTTTTTTCTAGAATTTCTCACAGCTTTAAAAATAGTCCTGATTGCTTGCAGGGCTTGCCAAATATAAAGTGGCTGTTGTGAGCATGAAGTTCCTCGGGGGTGGGAGTGTGAGGAGCCCTGTGAGGGTGACTGACATCAGTTCTTGGGCAGCGGCTGGGGTAGGGTACCTGCCTCACTTCTCACATAAGTGCCGCCATCGTTGTTGAGGAGTCGGGTTTGAGTTACTCTTTCTTGACGCTGGCCTAGACCAGGTGTCTCACGCCTCCCTCCCTGTGCTCTGGCTCCTCAGATCAATGAACTCAGCCAGGTGCCGCCTCCAGTGATGCTCTTGCCAGACGACTTTAAGGCTAGCTCCAAGATCAAGGTCAACAATCACCTGTTCCATAGGTAGGTGGTCTGCACCTTCTCACAGAAATCGAACAGGAACGGCAGGGGGGCCGGTGGACAGCTCAGTGGGTAAGGAGTTGGCTGCCAAGCCCGAGGAGAAGAATTCAATGTGCGGAACCCACACGGTGGAAGGAGAGAACTGTCTGACCCTCCAGATGAGCTTTGTGACCCACACCACCCACACTCACACAAACTAAACATTGAAAGAAAGAAGCAGTGCCCAGGCCTGGTCGAGCACACCTTGAATTTCAGCACTTGGGAGAAAGAGATCTCTGTGAATCCAGCCAGGGCTACACAGTGAGATCCTTTCTCAAAAAAAGAAAGAAAGAAAGAGAACAGCAATAGTTATAAAATGCTAGGTGAGTTGAAGGTTTCGGGTATAGATGTTAATTACAAGTGTTACAGTCTCACATTCATTCTAAAGCAAAAATTCAGTGTTGTGGGAAAAAAAAAAACAAACAAAAACATCCGAGGGCCAGCAGATGACTCAGCAGGTAAGGGCTCTGACTGACCAAGCCCGACAACCTGAATTCAGTCTCGAGGACACGCGTGGTGGGAGAAGAGACCCAGCTCCTGGAAGTTGTCTTCTGACCTCCATGCACACGCCTTGGCACACACCACCACCACCCTCACCCCGCCCAAACACACAGGAGTAAATAAATAAATAGCTGCATGTGGTGCATTAATCCCAGCACTTAGGAGGCAGAGGCAGGAGGATCTCTATGAGTTCCAGGCCAGCCTGGTCTACATACCGAGCTGCAGGACAGGCAAGACTACATAGAGAGAACCTGTCTCAAAAATAACCAATGAATTAATTAATTTAAAATTTTTAAATGTAAGCATTTCCAGAGTATCTACATTCATACACACACACACACACACACACACACACACACATACATATGTATACACACATACATATATATATATACACACACACATATAAATACATACATACATACATACATACGTGTGTGTGTGTGTGTGTGTGTGTGTGTGTGTGTGTGTAGATGTAACCAACCGTCTTATTAAATAAGAAACACAGAAACAATGTAAAAGAGAAAGCCGAGAGGTCAGAGCTCAGAGCTAAAATCTCACCCTTCCTCCTGCTGTCCCAGCTTTCCGAAAAAGAGAGCTATTTCCTGTGTGTAAATCGTTTCCAAGTCATTCTGCCTTCTCATTGGTTGTAAACCCAAACACGTGACTGCCTCGTCACTGTCTGTATGCACAACCCTCTAGGTCTTAAAGGCGTATGTCTCCAATGCTGGCTGTATCCCTGAACACACAGAGATCTATGGGGTTAAAGGCGTGCGCCACCACCGCCACGCTCTGTCTATGGCTCTAATAGCTCTGACCCCCGGGCAACTTTATTTATTAACATACAATCAAAATCACATTTCAGTACAATTAGATTACCACCACATGTGTGTGTGTATACCTGTTATCTTTTAGTCTGTTCCATCAAATAAAAACATTGGATTCAGCCAGGCAGTGGTGGTGCACACCTTTAATCCCAGCACTCTGGAGGCAGAGCCAGACAGGTCTCTGTGAGTTCCAGGCCGATCTGGCCTACAGAGTGAGATCCAGGACAGGCATCAAAACTACACAGAGAAACCCTGTCTCGAAAAACCAAACCAAACCAAAATAAAAACCAAAAAAAAAAAAAAAAAAAAAAAAAAATTCAGATTCAGGTGCCTTTATTATTACTTTCTGGTAGGGAAGGAGAAAAATGATGGACACCTCTAGTCCCCCTTTAGTACATTCAAAGTATCAGTAAATACTGTCAGTTTTAGGATATCTCTGCTGAGCTTGAGATGTAAGGAATGGTGCTGTGTAGATGCATAGTGAGCTCGTGCTGAACTTGAACCACTTACCAGCCACACGACCCGACTTAGGCCACTCGGTCACTCTGAGACAGTCTTCCTTTCTATAAAATGACGACAGTATGTCTTTTAATGTACCTGAAGGAGCCAAGTACGGGAATGAGAGGATGAGGCAGGAGCATCAGGACCCAAGGCCCGCCTCTCACCAAAAACTAAAACAACAGCAACCGCAAAGTTGGTGCGGGGAGACGGCTGGAAGAGCACTCACTGTAGAGCATGCCTTGAGGCCGCATCCCTGTCACCCACATAAAGGAGCTGGCATGGCTGTTCCCATTTTCCCAGCCTTGGAGAAGGCAGAGGGAAGCGGAGCCTGGGAACTACAAGATGCTGGGCTTTGGGCTCAGTCTCAAAGCAGTGAGGTGGGGGGCAGGTGATAGAGGAAGGTACAGGACATCGCCCTCTGTCCGCCATATTTGAGCACACAGGTGTACCCACACACTCAAGTGCCTGCCTCATACATGCACACACTTGGAGCGCACACTCCACCTAAAGAAAGGCAGTAACTAACTAACGAACTTCTTCACAGGATTTAGGGAGCTAAATCAGGCAGTAGGGTGGTGATTATAACAATTGTTTATAAAGTGAGTGTTCTGTTTTCTTACCTTTTCAGAGAGAATCTTCCCAGTCATTTCAAGTTCAAGGAATATTGTCCCCAGGTCTTCAGGAACCTCCGTGACCGATTTGGCATTGATGATCAGGATTACTTGGTGAGAGTCTATTGTGGGGTGCGGGTAGTCCCCAGCAACTAGAAAGTCTGTTAGAGAGTTAAGTTTAGAGAACTGAGAGACTTGGTGAATATTGTCTTTGAGCATGAGAGAGAGAGAGAGAGAGAGAGAGAGAGAGAGAGAGAGAGAGAGAGAGAGTGTGTGTGTGTGTGTGTGTGTGTGTGTGTTGGTCATGGGCATCTTTGAAAATGTAATGAGACTAATCAGGCTCTTCTGGGGAGGCAGGATGTATATATGTTTAGAGTTTTACATTCACATTCATTCCATCATGTGAGGTAACCAAATTAAGAACCTGTTAAAGGGATTTGTTGCATCTTAATTTGTTTTTTTTCCGAGACAGGGTTTCTCTGTGTAGTTTTGGAGCCTGTCCTGGATCTCGCTCTGTAGACCAGGCTGGCCTCGAACTCACAGAGATCTGCCTGCCTCTGCCTCCCGAGTGCTGGGATTAAAGGCCTGTGCCACCGCTACCCATTTATCGTGGTTGTGGGTGGCTTTAGTAGATGTGCATATGTGGGAATCAAGGGAGAACTTTCTGGAATTGGTTTTCTTCCACCATGTGGGTCCCGGGGTTTAATTCAGGTCGTCAGGCTTGGGAGCAAACACCTTTCCCACTGAGGCATCTCAGTGGGCTCGACTGCAGTTTCATCCACTTTGAGAAGCAGTGATTGGGCCGTTATCCTCGAATCTTCCCACAAAACGGAAAGTATCCGGGCTCACAGGCTGTTCTCTGTCTCTAGGTGTCCCTTACTCGAAGCCCCCCAAACGAAAGTGAAGGCAGTGATGGTCGATTTCTCATCTCCTATGATCGCACTCTGGTCATCAAGGAAGTGTCCAGCGAGGACATTGCTGACATGCACAGCAACCTTTCCAACTACCACCAGGTCAGGCCTCTCCAGCCCCGTCCTGTCCTCCTCAGCCGCCAGAGCACACCAAGGTCCTGTTCTTTTTCTCCCTGTGAGCTGTGACACACACACACACACACACACACACACACACACACACACACACACACCCCGGCAGCGCTGGCTGTCGTCTTTGTGAAAACTTAGAATGGCAGAAACGCTAACAGGGCCTCTGCATGCCTGCTCTGTTTGATTTGACAGACACGTGCCATGTGTCCCTTCCCATTGACACCAGCATCCCAAACCACCGTCTCTTTGTTCATTTCCTCCAGCATGAGACCTGAGGTCAGAGGACAGCTTTCTGGAGCTGGGCATCCTCCCTTCCGTCATCTGGGTCCCAGGCATCAAACTCACTGTGCTTGTTGGCAAGTGCTGTACCCACTGAGCCACCTCACTGGCCGCCAGGAATTGTTTTTTTTTATTTATTATTTTTTTTATGGTTTTTCCTGATGTTTGCCGGTGCGCCGTGTGTGCACCTGGTGCCCTCAGAGGCCTGATGAGGGCGTCAGGTCCCCGGTACTGTAGCTACAGACAGTTGTGAACTGCCCTATAGGTGCTGGGAGTCAACCCGGGGAGTCAACCGGGGCCTCTACAGGAGCAGCCAGTGCTCTTAACTGCAGAACCATTGCTCTAGTCCCTGATATTTTTTATTAAAATTTTTATTTTTAAGCTGGGTGGTGGTGGCACACACCTTTAATCCCAACACTTGGTTGGCAGAGGCAGGCAGAGCTATGCCAGCCTGGTCTACGGAGTGAGTTCCAGGACGCCAGGGACAGAGAAACCCTGTCTTGATGAATCAAAACATACATTTGTTGTATTTTACATTTGTTTGTTTACTGGGAGGTGCACACATGCCACAGTGTGCCTATGGAGATCAGATAGCTCCGGGCAGTTGATTTTCTGTGTTTCTCATCATCTGGGGTTCCAGGGACTGGATTTAAGCTGGCAGGTTTAGACAGAAGCACTTGCCAACCACGGACCCAATTTGCCAACCCCAGAGCTGGTTTTTGAGTGATTAGAAGTAGAGGTTAGGCATTGGACAAGGTGGCAGAGAGCATGTTAGGCAAAGGGAAGTGGTATTTGCTAAAGCATGGGACCATGAAAGTGTTTGGTGCTGGGAAATTGCAAGAACCCTAGTGTAGCTGGGCTGTGTGGTGTTAGGAAAACTAAGCTGGAGCCCACCTGTGAAAGGGCCCTTAAGTCACAGAGAAATCCGGGCTTTGTCCTGAAGCTGGTTTTCAGGGACCTGGAATGTGTGCTATTTAGAAATAGAGGGCTGGGCGTGCAGCACACACCTGGCGTGTGTGAGGCCTGTGCTCTGTCCTCAGCACCACAAACAGAAGAAGAGAGGGAAGAGGTCTGGAAACGTCCCTCTGACAGCAGGTGGAAGACAGACCGGAGCGGGCACACTGAGAGTGGGGGTGCCAGGTTTAGTAGTGTGGGTGAGAGTGAGGAGAGTCCGGAGAGAATGCCGCGGGCGTGAAAGACCTGTGAGGACATGTGGGAGTCAAGGCAGCGGGGCCTCTGAGTGCCTGGCACCACCTGTCAACACCCGGGACACAGAGAAAGGGACGGGGGTCTGGAGGAAGATCGTGCGGGTATGGAGACGGCTTCTGCAGTTCATCCCAATTTCAGTTGTCCATGAGATGACTGGGGTGTGGCAGAGAGAAAGGAAAGAATAGACTAGGAGTTTATTAGTTAATAGACTAGTTTATTATTTAATAGACTAGTACATCAGTAAGTACTCATAACTCCACTTATCGCCACTGAAAATCACTATGGTTTGAAAGGAAGACTGTGGACACACACACACAAATACAAATAAATAAAAATAAAATCTTTCTTAAAAATACTAATTTTTCCTGGAGGTGGTGGCGCACACCTTTAATCCCAGCACTCGGGAGGCAGAGCCAGGTAAATCTCTGTGAGTCCAAGGCCAGCCTGGTCTACAGAGCAAGATCCAGGGCAGGCTCCAAAACTACACAGAGAAACCCTGTCTCAAAAAACCAAAAAAAAAAAACAAAAAACTGATTTTAAGCCGGCGGTGGTGGTGCACACCTTTAATCCCAGCTCTTGGGAAGCAGAGGCAGGTGGATCTCTGTGAGATACATAGTGAGTTCCAGGACAGCCAGGGCTGTTACACAGAGAAACCCTGTCTTGAAAAACCAAATGAATGAATGAATGAAAGGAAGGAAGGAAGGAAGATAACTTTTGAGGGGCAAGAAGTGCTCCTGAAGGAGATTAGGTATGGGCGGGCAGTTTGGCTTATTAATGCCCCAGGTACGTCCAGAAAGGATTTAAGGGACCGGAGGACACTAGAGGGGAGCGCAGTGGGTTGTCAGTGGATCAAGTGCACAGCTGTAATAATTTAGTGACTGTCGTCCCCACCAGGTTAGACAGCTGAGGAGTTGAGGGTTGAAATCGGGTGTCAGTGATTTTAGGGTATTTCCCTGCTGAAGGGCTTATTTATTACTTTTTTTTTTTTTAATTAAAAAAGTGTATGTGTACAGGTGTTTTGCCTGAATATATGTTTATGCACCATGTGTGCCTGGTGCCCTTGGAGGCCAGAAGAGTACATTAGGTCCTCTGGAACTAGAGTTACAGACAATTCCGACCACGGTATGGGAGCTGGGAATTGAACTCAGAACTTCGACAAGAGCAGCCAGTGCTCTTAACCTCTGAGCCACCTCTCTGGCTCTCTGTCGACTGCTTTCCTAAGGCTGTCTTTTAAGAAAAATAGGCAGAGAGGGAGGTTTTGTTTAGTTTGAGTTGGGGTCTCATGTACCCCAGGGTGGCTTTGAACTATGTAGCTGAGGATGACCGTGGGTCCTCAGGATTCCACCTTCCGATGCTGGGATTATAAGGTGTGGACCTCCACACAAACACTCTGCCTGCTGAGCTCTATCCTCAGCACAAGAAGTACATTTTAATTAGGGGACAAAACCCAGGACCAAGTACCATACCGCTCAGCTAGACTTCTGGACCTAGATGCTTTTTTTTTTTTTCCTTCTGAGACAAGGTCTCAGGATGACCTTGAATTTATGCCCCTCTGGCCTCAACCCCCATGTTCTGGAATTATAGACATCCATCACCAAACCCAGATGATGAATTCAAACTGTGGGCAGAGAATGTAGCTTATCTGGTGCTTGCCTAGTGTACATGAAGACCAGCACCATACAAATCAGGCAGGGTGACACATGCCTGTAATCCTCGCATTCAGAAGGTGGAGGCTGGAGGTTCAGAAGTTCAAGGTTATCCTTGGCTACATAGTAAGTTTGAGACTAGCCTGGGCTACCTGAGACCCTGCGTCAAAAAGAAAAGAAAAAAGAATTCAAATTGCAAGCCGGGTTCCTGTAACGCCAGCTCTTCGGGGGTGGAGAGAGGAGGCCAAGTGTCTATTTCATTGTATTTTTTTAGTCACTTAACAATTGTTCATACTTTATTGTTGTATTTTATGTGTCCAGGTGTTTCGCCTGCATGTAAGTTTATGCACCACATGCATGCCTGGTGCCCTCAGAGGTCATAAAGGACCTTTGGATCCCCTGGACTGGTCTTACAGGTGGTTGTGAGCCACCATATGGGTGCTAGGCATTGAACATGGTCCTCTCGAAGAACTGTCTCTCCACTCTAAGTGTTTAAGGTCAGCTTTATTTGAGGCCAGCCTGGTGATGTCTGACCTGACTTAGAGATGGCTCAGCAGGGAAGGACACTTCCCTGAGGATCTGAGTTCCAGTGATGTCGAGTGGCTCACAACTGTCTGTAACTCTAGTTCCAAGGGATCCTTTGGCCTCCTGGGGCATTCACACAGACACATAAATAAAAAAAAAATAAGGCATGTGGTATGGTTCATGCCTTTAATCTCAGCATCTTTGAGTTCAAAGCAGATCTGTGAGTTTGAGGCCAGCCTGGTCTACACGGCGAGTTCCAGGATAGCCAGGGATATGCAGAGAAACCCTATTTCGAAAAACCAAAAAATAAAAATAAATTAAATAAATAAGTGTTTATTTTAAAAAACAAGACAGTCCAGATTAATTGCAGGTCTCCTTGTAGACATTTCTACTAGCCCACCACGAAGCATTGGTTTAGATAAAATCATTTTATTGATAAGTAAAAGTTTAACCCTGGTTCTGTGGCTATTTGCACAGAGCCTAAAATAAGGATAACAACACTTACCATCCTCATTTTGAAAAAGGCAGAGGTAGCCAGGCACAGTGGCTCATTCCTATCATCATAACATTAGAAGCTAGAGACAGAGAGGTGAGGAGTTCAAGACCCACCCCAGCTATGTGAGACCCAGACTTTAAAATTAAGAGAGAATTGTAAATAGAAGAGACCAGGAGGCAGGGTTTCAGAAACTGGGTGACGTCTCTTGACTCTGTAACCTCTGTGCTTAGGATTCCTCCCGGGCCCTGGAGCAGCTTGGATTCCTGTCCCGAGCTGTTTGTGTGTCCCTCCATCCTTTCCTTATCCTTCTCTCGCTTTCTTCCCTAGTACATAGTGAAGTGTCATGGCAACACACTCCTGCCCCAGTTCCTGGGCATGTACCGAGTCAGTGTGGAGAATGAAGACAGCTACATGCTTGTCATGCGAAACATGTTTAGTCACCGTCTTCCTGTGCATAGGAAGTATGACCTCAAGGTAAGAACAGGATAACCTGCGCTAAAGGAAAGGCTGCTCTCGGCCTGAGAATGGGGGAGGCCTTGGGAGGGCAGTGCCTGACGGAGAGACATAGATTTGACTGTTCACTGTAGGAACCAGGCTTCTGGTTGTCCCTGTTAGTTTTTCCTTCTGACTTAGTCTCGGTCTCTCCACAGGGCTCCCTAGTGTCCCGGGAAGCCAGCGATAAGGAAAAGGTAATGTTCCTTTCAGGTGATGCCGTGAAGGATGGGGTGGGTCAAAGCAAGTGCTTAGGATAAAGAAGCAGTTCTCCATAGTGGATACAGATCACCAGCTGTTAATTCTTACCTTAAACTACTGGAAAGAAAAAGAGATAATCAGCCACTGATCTGGGGGAGCAGTGGGGTGGCTGTGTTGTTGTTAGTATTGGTTATTCTGTGTTGAAGGTTTGGGGGTAGGTGGGATGCCAGGTATGAAGAGCAGAGTGTTGATTTTCCCGTACCTCATTCAGAGCTCTTGTGTTCAAGTAGCTGTTTTTACTGAGGAAGAAGGAGGAAAAGTCAGTGTGGAGGGTGTGGACTATGTCCATAAGCAGACAGTGGTGGATGTAACGAGATGCAGCTGACTGAGCCCAGGCATAGAGCCACGAAGGGCTGCTGCTGTCTTCGAAGCTCTGGGGTAGAGAGAGCCCTGGATGGAGGCAAGGTTCTCTGAGACCTTGGGTAAGGGAAATGTTCCCAGGACATTCTTTTCCCTATTCTAGGTTAAAGAACTGCCTACTCTTAAGGATATGGACTTCCTCAACAAGAACCAGAAAGTGTATATCGGTGAGGAAGAGAAGAAAGTGTTTCTGGAGAAGCTGAAGCGAGATGTGGAGGTAACGATCGGGGCCTCAGAGGCGCCCTATCTAATAAAAGAGAAGGAATGGCTATTTTGTTCTTTAAATATTTTTGCTTTTTGTCTTCCATTCGTGGTACAAGGTTTTTCTTGAATGAAAGGCTGGGGATGAAACAGGAGAAACCCTAGGCCCATTGGTGGGGTAGTGAATGGGATGGGGCACTGGCTGGGGGTCGTCAGAGGGTGCTTTTAGATTTCAGGACTCAGGCACTAATTTGTGGTGGTACACCGTGACCTCAGTTTATGCACTCCTTTCCCTAGGAGGGCCCCGAAATCGAAGGCAGGAGACGGACGGGTGGTGTCTGGGATTGGGTGGGAGACCTGGGGTTTCTGACTTGTCAGTGGGTCTCAGTTTCTAGTGCAGCTGAAGATCATGGACTACAGCCTTCTGCTGGGCATCCACGACATCATCCGGGGCTCTGAGCCAGAGGAGGAGGGGCCCGTGCGGGAGGACGAGGCTGAGTGGGATGGGGACTGTAACCTGACCGGACCTCCTGCTCTGGTGGGCTCCTATGGCACCTCCCCTGAGGGCATTGGAGGCTACATTCATTCCCACCGGCCCCTGGGCCCAGGAGAGTTTGAGTCCTTCATCGATGTCTATGCCATCCGGAGTGCCGAGGGTGAGAGAGACCCTGGAAATGTTAAGGGGGGTGGTGGGGATCCTTGGGGGACAGAGACCAGGGTGGTGGATGGAGAAGCTGATTAGCCTCTAACAACAAAGCTGGCTCCAGGGGAAAAGGAATTGGGACTGTATGTACCCGGTCCTCATTGTTAGCCTCTCTCCCCAGGGGCCCCCCAGAAGGAGGTGTATTTCATGGGCCTCATTGACATTCTAACACAGTACGATGCCAAGAAGAAAGCAGCTCACGCAGCCAAAACCGTCAAGCATGGGGTGAGAGTCCCCCAAAGCCTTTCCTTTCTTGGCCTGACTGTCCTCTGGAAAGAGAGCCTCTGGTCGGCCGGAGCAGTGGGGTGGCCAGGGAAGGCAGAGGTGGGAAGGTGGTGAGGCTCCTCACACATTGTCCCATATTTCTTCTCACAGGCGGGGGCAGAGATCTCGACTGTCCATCCTGAGCAGTATGCTAAGCGATTCCTGGATTTTATTGCCAACATCTTTGCCTAAGAGCCTGACTCTGTGGTGGTCACTGCTTTACGTTGAAGGTGGTGGGTTCTGAGAGTCTTAGGGGAACTGGATTTGGCCACTACTTCTCTTCTTTGCTAAATTCAGGCTGCAGGCTCCTTCCATCCAAACCATTCCATCTTGGTGGACAGGCTTTTCCTGCCCGAGAAAGACACCGTCCTCCCTCCCCGTGTCCGTTTCCTGCCCGCGCTCCTCGCTCCCACCGCGCCCTCTTGCTTCATTAGAGTGTTGTTGGTGACTCTCCTAAGTGCCTTGATCTTTGAAAAACATCTTGTTTCTGTGAAATAGGAGGAGCTGGGGGTAGGGTTGTTTGCCATCTTCGAGACCTGACTGGACAGTGGATGTGGCTCAAGCAACGACCCCAGATGCACTGTGCCGTGTGGACGAAACTGAATGTCTGGATTCGCTGATACCATTGCAGGGCTTTGTGGCATGCTTCCTCCCTGTAGGCCCTGGAATGGAGGGCTCTCAGGAGACTCCCATGTGGGTGCAGGCATTCACACATGGACAGTCTGCCATGGAGGTGAGGTGGAGAGTGGTCAGCAGGCTGGCACCTCACAGAGGCAGGACCTAAGCGGACTTTTGTGACTATGCAGAGAACGGAGAAGGTCCCTGTCAAGCATTGACTACTGTCCATGCTCTTCCTCCATCCCACCCCACTTTGATCTGTACCCATGAGTACTTCTGGATGCAGGAGCCCTGGCATGGCCAGAGCGTCCAAGCCTAGGGCCCGGTGTGGGGCTTCTGTGCTGCGCCTCCCCAGAACCCTTCAGCAAGGGGGGAGAGCGCAGCGGAGGCTGGGAGGACTGGTCAGAGTGAAAGGCTCATTCCTATGTGAAGTTTCCTGTCTTCCTGTCCAGTTACTCCCCAGGGCCCTTTCTAGTAGGAGGGAATAGCTGCATGTGGGTTTCCATCATTTCGAGAGGATAGAGATCTTGAGTGTGGGAACCCCCCATCCCCTGGACATGGTACCTAGTGCGCTTCCTCCCCTCTCCTCAGACATTCTCTGCTTGGATTGTTGTCCTGTTCTCTTCTGTCCCATCTTTCCTGCTACTGTGTCTCCCAGGGGACAGATGGCCTTCTCTGTCTTCTTCACTTTCCACCCCCAGAGAGGAGTCAGAGCCATAACTCAGTCACCCAGTCCCTTCCAAAGATAGCTGAGTTAATTCGTGATATCCTCAGAATGGAGAGGAGCTCAGGCATGGCAGGTCATGCCTGTAAAACCCAGCGCTCAGGAGGCTGTGGCAGACTGAGTGAGAGTTCAAGGCTGACTTGGACAGCCTGGGCTGCAGAGTGAGACCTGGTCTCAGGAAAACCCAGAAAAGGTATGGGTTTGAGCACTGGAGATTATAACTCAGTTGGTGGGGTGCTTGCCTAGCATGTACAGAGCCCGGGCTCACCCCAACACCACCTAAACCAGGTGTGGTGGTGCAGTCCTGGAGTCCTAGCGCTAGGGAATGAAGGTAAGGAGGATCAGGTATTCGAGGTCATCCTCAGTGACAGAGCAAGTTTGAGGCCAGCCAAGGATACATGAGCCTGTCTTGGGGAAAAACGATTCTAAGATGAGATAGATTGTCGTCTCTGCCCAGAGCCTTTGGAACCAAGACACTCTTGCTGTTCTGTCCCTCTTCAGCCCTCCACACTCTGGGGTGGAGGGTGCGAGGCGGGCAGTGAGGGCCAGCAGCTGCTCTGCTGGGTAGCTGGCCTGACCAGTCAGTCTCCTAAGAAGCCACGCAGGCAGTCCTCAGGGAGCAGCTCCCTTTCACCTTTAACCAAAGGGGGCCACGAAAGGAACAGTGGTCGGAGGGAGGGACCTACCTGCCAGGTCTCTTCATCCCACAGGCGACCTTCCCTGTTGATGCAATAAAGCCCCATGACACCAGCAGCTGTTCATTGGAACTGGATTCTCTAACCATGAGGTTGTGTATTATGGGCAGTATGGTCATCTTCATTCATTGCTTCTGTTTTCCATCATTTTGTTTTATTAATAAAAAAAAATCTGTATTTACTCCCGATATCACAATAAAATAAATTATTGGATCCAAATCATTCACAAAAATGGTTTTTCCCTTTGAAAATGCCGAGAAATCCTGCGTTCACAGGATGCAGAGGCCAGCTGAGGAATACTGGTCTTCAAGGTGGTGATGGGCTCCTGAGTATGTGGGAGGTTCCTGAGATGGTGTGGACTTAGAGGTGTGGGGTGGAGACACGGGAGTGGAGACATTCCTCAACTTTGTGGGACTTGCACAGTGATGGTGGGCAGGGAGGAGGGGCTGATGCGGCCGGTTACTCCATCTCTTAACTTCAGTGGGCCTCTGCATACCAGCTGTTTGGGAAGGAACTCGGCTCACCCAGGCTTCCTGGGAAAGCGATCTACTTAGAGGGCAGGAAGAGAACAGCAGGGTCCTGGGAAAGTGAAGGAGTGAGTGAGTGACCAGGCCTCCAGTCCAGGGGGGAGGGCATGGAAGGGGAGGATGACGTGGTTGTTGCTAGTCGGGGAGACTCAGGAGGTCTCGGCTGAGGTCTTGGCTGGTGGAAAAACCTGGCTTGATGTGGCCCCAGGGAAGTGAGCGCAGGAGGCGGAGACTGCTCTGGTGGGAAGCAGAGCAGAGATTTTTTTCCCCCTCTTTGGGAATTTTTAACTCTATTTGAGCCACGTACTTGACACCAACACCACCCCCAAGCCGTTGTTTTTTTTTTTTTTTTTTTTTTTTTTTTTTTTTTTTTAAGGAACTATTCACTTCCCATCCTGCACCGACCTGTGTCCCTATTTGTGGGGAAACCAGTCACCCGTCCCCATCTGGCCACAGGCTGGTGGGGGGGGGGGGGTCACCGAAGGTAACACTCGAGGAGGAGGAGGCCAGAGTCGAGGGAGGGGATGGGAGGAGTCGTCCCAGGGTTTATTTTGTAGTACCGATGTTTTCCTCCCCCCCCCCAAACTCTTCCCATCCCACATCTCTCCTTTACAGCCTAAGGTCTCAAAAAAATCGCCCTCCCCCCCCCAAATCCGCGCACCCACCGAGGCGGCTCCCGCACCCATCCCCGCCCGCACCGCCGGTTCGGAGGTGCCACGCTGCTGGGGTGGGGGGGAAGGGGAACCGGGGAGCCGGTCCCTCCGGGAGGGGGCAGCCGGAGCGGCCTTCCTAAGGGATCTCACCTCCTACCCCCGGGGCCACCCCTCCCTCCCAGGCCCGGATCCCTCGGCGCCTCCATTTTTGTTCCGGGCCCCGGGAGGCAGGGGCTCCGGGGTGGGCAGGAGGGGTCCGAGGGATCCGGTAATTGTCGCCCGCCCGCCGCCCGCCGCGGGGAGCGGGGCGCCGCGCCCCCTCCTCCCTGCGTCCCTCCTCCCGGCCCGCACCCCGGCATCCCCTGCCACCTTCCTCGGGGTCTCCCCCCCTCCCGCCCCTTGTTGCTAAGGCCCGGACCGTCATCCCAGCAACAGCCTCAGTCATGTGACCGGCAATGGCGGCGCGGACGGGAGGTAGGTGAGCCCGGCGCCCCCACACCCACCGCGTGCCCCCCACCCTCCCCGATCCCACCTCGCCAGCGCCCCCGATCCCCTCCGACACCCCCCTCCACGCGCTCGCACCCCCGCGCGCGCACGGGGCGCTGGCCCGGAGGGGGGCCGCGTCCGCGTCCTGGGCCCCAGGGCCCATCCTCCTCCTCCTCCTCTTCTTCCTCCTCCTCCTCCTCCCGGCACCTCCAGCCCCGGCCTCCACGGCGGCGGCGGGGTGGGGGGGTTCAACCTCCTCCGGGCCGCGGCCGGGTGGACCCACGCCCTCACCCAGCGGCGGGGGACTCCGGGGCTCCCCCGAGTAGGGATGCGGGAGTTGGTGTCGGGTTGGATGGATCTGGGGGCAGGTCTGGGGGGGGGGGAAGGAGGGTGGGGGCGCCTCCGGGGACCCTTGCCCTTTCTCGCCGTCCCTTGCCAGGGGCCCCGCGGTCGGGGAGGGAGGAGACGCTGGTCCCGCTGTCCGGCCTGGTTTGCCCCGGAGGAATGCCAGACCAGACTCAACTGTGGCCCCGCCTCCCTGCGCCGTGCCAGCAGGGCTCGGAGCTAGGACACCTCGGTCCCGGGTCCTCTCGAGAGGCTGGGGTGGGGGCATTCCACCGTGCAGTCCACGGGCCCGGGCCCCGCGGCCTGGGACGCCAGGGTGGCATCCTAAGGGCCCTAGGGTGGAGGGAGGCACGCACACGGACAGCGGCTCCTTCTCGGGATGAGTCAAGGAATCGAGGTCACATCAATGGCCCCTCTTCCTGATGGAGCCGCACTTTGTTGTGGGCACAGACCTGGAGCTGGATGTGTGACAGGCCCGGGGGTGTGGGGGTGTGTGTGGTGGAGACGCGGGGTCCCTCTGGCTGTGCTCCTGCTTGAGCCCCGCCCCTCCTAAATGCAGACCCAGGAGCTGACAGAGCTCTGCGGGGCCCTGGGTTTAAAGGTGACAGGGAGAACTTTTGTTACCGCAGGGACGGATACCACTTTGCTGGCGTCCCTAGCAGACCTCGGCTCTCCAGGAAAGGCCCCTGTCGGCAACAGGGACTTGAATTATTTGAGGATGTGGAATAAAGAGATGAGTTGAGGAGCCTAGGAAAGATATCTGTCAGTGGCAACCTGAGGGAGGTGGCAAGTAAGACCTCCATCCCCGAGGGCCTTTATCTGCCCCTCGGATCTCCCTCTGCACTGGGGGAAAAGAAGAGGAGTTAGCCTGATGAAGTTCCTGGAGCAACTTTGAGAGGCTGGGCCTGGAATTCTGCAGGGGAGGCGAGGACACAGAAGTGTTTTGTTTCTGGGCTGGCTGGGGAAATGCTATCGTAACTCTTTGCCTTCCTCGTCCCCAGCTCTGGCCAGCTGAATGTGGAAGTAGAGAGACTTCTGGCACCACTCCCATGGTCTTTTCAGGTACCTCTGCACCCCCAAGAGAACCCCAGTTCATGTTCCTCCCATGTTCCAAGGAATCCCATGCCTGGTAGCCCTGCTCAAGGTTCCTGTCTGTTTCAAGGGCTCCTGAGTTGGGGCCTGGAAGGGTTGGAGAATCTGTTTCTGACTTCCTTTTTTCCCCCCATCACACTAGGCCACACGATCTCCAAGTAGCAGGGAAAAGGAGCAAGCCTGCATGCCAATTTTAAGCTCTTCCGGATCAAAGTGAGCACAAAGGGGGGGTGGGTGGGAAGCCTCCCTCCCCATTTGAAGAGCCTCCCCCCCCCACCCTGAGGGGTAGGGACAAGCGGTTGTGGTCAGGGGAAAAATGAAGGAGGCAAGCTTGACTTAGATAATAATGAAATATGGAAACTAGTTCCCCAGCAGGTGCTGGGACTATGGGAGAGAAGGGGAAATAGAAAAACAAACAAACAAACAAACAAACCAGTTTGCGGGAGGTGTTGGGGGCGGCTTTGAGGGGAACAGAGGTGATGTGGGGTTTGGAGGCACCTGAGTGGGAGGCGCGCCTGCGCGTCAGGTGGGGACTCCCCACTCTGAGTCCCTTCACCCTGGGGGCAGTGTCGTTCGTCCTGTCCAGAATGGCAGCCTGCGGAGGCACCTGCAAGAACAAAGTGACCGTCTCCAAGCCTGTGTGGGACTTCCTGAGCAAGGAGACCCCAGCCCGGCTGGCCCGGCTCCGGGAGGAGCACCGAGTGTCCATCCTCATCGATGGAGAGACTTCCGACATCTACGTGCTCCAGCTTTCCCCACAGGGCCCTCCCCCGGCCCCTCCCAATGGGCTCTACCTGGCCCGCAAGGCTCTCAAGGGGCTACTGAAAGAGGCCGAGAAAGAGCTGAAGAAAGCCCAGAGGCAGGGGGAGCTCATGGGCTGCCTGGCTTTGGGGGGTGGTGGGGAGCACCCTGAGCTGCACCGCCCAGGTCCGCCTCCTCCTCTTCGGGCAGCCCCGCTCCTGCCCCCAGGAGCACGCGGGCTCCCCCCTCCCCCTCCCCCCCTGCCCCCTCCACTCCCTCCGCGTCTTCGGGAGGGGGCCGAGGAGCAGGAGAGCATCTGCCCCATCTGCCTGGGGGAGATCCAGAACGCCAAGACGCTGGAGAAGTGCCGCCACTCCTTCTGCGAGGGCTGCATCACGAGGGCCCTGCAGGTGAAGAAAGCCTGCCCCATGTGTGGCCGCTTCTACGGGCAGCTGGTGGGCAACCAGCCCCAGAATGGGCGGATGCTGGTCTCCAAGGATGCCACCCTCCTGCTACCCAGCTATGAGAAGTACGGCACCATTGTCATCCAATACGTCTTCCCGCCCGGTGTCCAGGGGGTAAGAAGACCACAGTTCTCCCTGATCGATGGTTTCCTCCGCGTTCACTTTCTGACCTAAGAAAAATAGGTGATGTGGGCAGTGTGTTTCGAGGCGTGACGGGCTCTTGCTGTCACCCAGGATGCCTTGGGATGTGCTCCGGAGCTGGGGGGAGGGGGGGCTCCTTGAGACCCAGCTTATTATCTCCATGACCCAAAGGCACATGTAAAACTCAGGGATGAGGGCTGGCGTGTAGCTCAGTGGTAGAGCACACGCCTATCCTATGGGGAGCCCTGAGTTCAATCCCTGCCCCCAAGAAAACCAAATCAAACAAGGAAGAACAAAAAAAAAAAAAAAAAAAAAAAAACAACAACACCCAAAATCGAATATGACAGAAAGGCTTGAACTAGTAACCTGGCTCATGTGGATATGACAGACATCCTTTGCAGAAGGAAAGTCTGGAGTTGGTACAGGGACCTGGCCATTCTAACAGCTCGGGTGCCCCTCTGTGCCCGGTTAGGAGACAATAAGGTCTTGATGAAAGTTAACTCTGACGAGCGTTAGTATTTGAGGTAGAGGGAATGCCAAAAGATAAGTTTTTCTTGTTGTCGCATTTTTGCTGACTTGTCTGGAAAGTAACTTCCATCACTTCCGAGAGTCCATTTGTCCCTGAGTTGAGACTTGAGGGATTAACAGTAAATTGTGTCCAGATACAGGCTCTGCTGCCCAGACCCCAAAGCCACCCTCCCCCTGAAAGGCTGTCAGTCTGTTGGGAATGACCCTCCACCGGGATCCAGGCCTTTGAGACACTGCTGTCTGCCTCCTCTGCCTCCTCCCCCTCTCAGGCTGAACACCCGAACCCCGGAGTTCGGTACCCTGGTACCACACGGGTGGCCTACCTCCCGGACTGCCCCGAGGGCAACAAGGTGCTGACCCTGTTCCGAAAGGCATTCGACCAGCGCCTCACCTTCACCATTGGCACGTCCATGACCACAGGGAGACCCAACGTCATCACTTGGAACGACATCCACCACAAGACCAGCTGCACAGGGGGACCCCAGCTGTGCGGCTCCTCCCCATTTCCTTCCCCCTGGCTCCTCCCCTTCCTCCCATGTCTGCTTTGGGAGAGTCATCTGCCCTCTCCTCTGGGAGTCTCCTTACTGGAGAAGACCACCCATCACTTGCTCAGTCTGTTTTCATCCTGGTCCTGATGTGTTCAGCTTAACAAACAAAAACAAAAACAAAAAGCTGCAGACTCTGGCTTACCTTGGTTTTGGAGGTCCCTCCTCATGGGAAGTGGGGAGGGGTCTGAATCTGGCCTCTCCCGAGTCACTCAAAATGAGGGTGGGTAATAATGAGCAAACCCCCTCAGCTAACTCTGACCCTCATCTCTCTCTGCCCCAGGTTTGGGTATCCGGACCCCACCTACCTGACTAGGGTGCAAGAGGAACTGAGAGCCAAGGGTATCACAGATGACTGAAGGCCACCCACCCCCTTTGCCAAGGCCCCTGCTGTCCTCTTCCACTAGGATCCAACGGAAGCCTCTGTTCTCCTCTCTCTCTGCCCCCACACCACCCACACGAGGGGATTTGTGCGACTGAGGTGGGAGTTCAGGGGGGAAGGGGACCGTCCCTTCCCCTGCCCCCCATTGGCCAAGTGCTTCTGTGGCCTGTGAGCCACGCCCTCTGCAGCAGAGGCTGGTTCGGGGCTCCCTCCCTGCACTCCGTGTACATACTCTATACCCTGCTCCTCCAGCGTCCTTGGCTTTTCCTCGTATGCACTGTCGTCCAGTGACTGGGCTGAGAAAGGACCTGGGTAGGGGGCGGAGGTCTCGAGCCCCGGCCCCTGGATACTGTACTGTCTCACCTTGGACTGAATTAGCTGCCACCCCCAGCCAGCTGTGTGTTAAGATAACAGTAGTCCTACCTTAACGGATCCTTTCTCTCCTGTGTCTGTCTGTCAGTCTGTCTTTCTCTCGCTCTTCTCTACCCCTATAAGGAGCCTCCTCACCCTGTTCTGGAATTGCTGCCAGACTGTAGCTTTTAATTTAATAAAAATAAAGTAAAATATGCAACTCTATGCCACACCCGTTTTCTGTTCCTTGGGCCGGGTGGGGGTGGGGAGCTGAGAAGGAGCTGGGGGAATGGGGGGGAATCCTTGCGCTCCTGCACAGTCCCTTTACCTCCTGGGACCCTGGGGACCGGGTAGAACCAGTGCTGGGCGCCGCAAGAACCCTGCAAGGCCCTAGGCCACATCTCGAGGGATGGGGTCGGGATTGAGAGGAGTTGGTTTGTTGTTCAACTCCGTTTGCGGAGCAAGGAACAACCCTACCCCTTCTGCGAAGTTTGGCCGAGGTGGGAGTGGGGGCGGAGCCCGGCAGGGGGGCGGATTCGGCCGCAGCAACACCCCGGACGCAGACAGGCCTCAGAGCCCCCCAGCTTCCGTAGCCCCTCGGCCCTGAAACCTGAAGCAGGGTAGGGGGTCCAGCATGAAGCCCCCGGACCGCCCCACCCCTGGCCGCACTGACCGGATACTGGGGGTCATGGGGGGCATGCTGCGCGCATGCGCCGTACCCGGGCAGGAGGGGGTAAGAAGGAGGGACCGCGGGTGGGGTCGGGGGTCTTTAGGGGGATTTCAGGAGAATTGCACTCCACGACTCAGTTTACCCGCAAACAAAAGTTATATGGAGCAGTGGCAGGGATCCTTAAGTTCGCTTATAAAGGCCATAGGCCAGGTTCTTGTTGAACCTCTCAAAATAATGCGCATTTTGACAGGAGGGGGAGGGAAGGGGGAGGTCAAGGCAGCCCGCGCGCGGGGCGGGGGGTGGTGGTCCTTACAGTGACTCTGTCCCAGCAGACCCCGAAGAGAGATCCCTTAGGGCCTGGGAGTACCGGGACAGAGAGTGATTGTACCGAGAAGGTCCAAACAGGGGAGCGCGAACCTGAGGTCCGCGCCTGGGCTCTGCAGCCGGGTAAGAAGCTGGGCTTGGGTGGGGCACAGTTTGCCATCCTGCGCCAAGTGCTGACTTCCGACAGATCCTGTCCACAGTAACATAAAGGTTTGCACCCAGTTTGCATGGGACCATTTAATCGCAGACACCACGCTTCTCTTCGCCTTCTAGCCCGATGTGTGTCCTCACTTCGGCGGGTCCCCAGCCCCCGAAGGCGGAGTGGAGTGTCCCCGCGCCCCACCCCTGGCCCTCGGCCAGCTCAGGCGCCTGGACTTCGCCTTAATTGGTGATTAGTTTTAGCTTGGAGTTCTGGGGCCTGGAGGAAAGAAGGGTCGGGGGAGAGAGGGCGGCACCTGGGTTGTGTTCCTCACAAAGTGTTCCCCATACACGCATGCCCTGCGTGGGGCGCAGGGGGTGGGGTGGGGGGAGACAGCCAGAACCCCAGAACGTTTCACACGAGCCAAGACCCCTTCCAGAGAGAGAGAATCCTTCATCTCAGGGGCCAGGGGGCGACCGAGGCAGATTCCCCCCCCCCCCCACCTCCAGGCTTCTCGCCTAACCCGGCTCCCCGCAGTCGCAGCTGGGATGCCAGAGGGCGCAGGAGCTCGGGCGGGGGAGCCCAGGCCCGGGAGGAGGGGTGGAGGTCTCGGGACGTGGAGTGGGAGCTTGGTGGAGCCCGGGGGAGGGGCTGGGGCAGCGGGAGGGGGGGAGGCGGAGCTGGGCCGCAGAGGCCCCTCCCCGCGGCAGCAGCTCCGCGGCCCGGCCTGCTATTCCGCTCGCCGCGCGGCCCGGACCCGCGCACCTCCAGTGGCTCGGGCCGTCGGCCCCCGCACCACCCCGCCCGGGCCTAGAGCCACCTCTGAGCCGAGGCCGGAGACGGAGCTCCTGGAGCTGCTGTCGCATCCCGGCCGGGCCTCCCCCACTGTCCCTCCCCCTTTGGCTGGACATCTGGACCCCGGCCCTCCCCCCCCCACCCCCGCACCGCCAGGGTTCCGGAAACCCTCCCCGCCCCACTCGGCGGCCCGGCCCCGCACGGCCCTCCCTCCACGCTCCCCTGCCCCGACTTCCGTCTACTCCTGGACCCCCCGCTTCCCATCCCTTTCCTCCCCACCCCCCCACCCCCACCCCCGCATCCCCAAGCCTGGACCCCGGTGGGAGGGAGGGGGGTGTGCGCCCTGCGCCGTCCCCGCCCCGCCCCCCGTGATTCCCCCTGCATGGCCGGCCCGGGTGGGGGGTGCGGGGGGGCCCGGGCGCCATGCGGGGGGGTCACAAAGAGGGTCGCTGTGCCTGTCCCCGAGTGATCCGGAAAGTGCTGACAAAATGCGGCTGCTGCTTCGCCCGGGGGGGACGTGGTGAGTGTGAGGTCCTGGGGGGCAGCCTTGAGTAGGGGGTGGGGGTGCCTTGAGCTGGCGTTTGGGGCATCTGCTGGCTCCGGCCCGAGGGATTTAAGGTTGGAGCCTCTGTGTGTTTCCAGGAAAGCGATTTAACAGAGACGATCTAAGGTCCTTCCCGCTAGGTTTCTACTCGTCCAAGTTGAGGGAATTGGGGAAGGGTCAGAGGACTCATTGCTATAATCAGCTGGCTAGGAGGAAAAAATTCTCTCACGATCTTCTTAGGCCCAGCACCATGTATCTTCGCTCACATCACTTGGCTGAAAAGTATTCTGAGAAGAGAGCAGGGGAATGAGAACTGGGGGTGGGGTGGGGGGGTGGGGGGTGACTGTCTGTAAGGGGCTTTGAAAGAACTCAGAGGGCAGCTTTTCTCAACTGCTGACCAAAGATGACCCCCTGCCGCGCTCTCCTCACGGCCTCTCTGTTGGGTCTGTGCACGTGCTGGAGAGGTGGGCAGTCCAAAAAAAAAAAAATTATATAGTAATGACTGGCGCTGGAGGAGGAGGGGTCTGGGGGTGGCAGACAGCCGAGCTCCCCTGTTCTCACCCCTCTCTGGGAGAATGGTCTGTACCTATTGGAAGGGGGAGTGTTGTAGGAAAGCAGATGGCTCCCCCCCAGTTTCCAGTATCTGCCCAGATGGCTGCCCCCACCCCCATATCTGTGCTGTGCTCAGGGTATGGGGAACCTCCGCGTGGAACTGGGGGAGTACAGGCCTCGGAGCCAGGTGTTTTCTGTCCTTCCGCCCCGGGGTGCCCTTGCAAAGATTTCTATCCTGGCAGGTTCAAATGAGAGTTGGCAAAAGACCCTGGAAGACAGGGTCTGCACATCACGGAGAGGACAGCCTGGGAATCCCCCTAGGACCCCAAGTCTGGCGCTGGGGCAGTGTCCCTCAACTGCTCTCTTTCTCTCCGGTTAGAATCCTACTCCATTGCTGGTAGTGAGGGGAGCGTGTCAGCCTCCGCTGCTTCGGGTCTGGCTGCCCCGTCTGGCCCCAGCTCTGGCCTCAGCTCTCACCCCTGTTCTCCGGTCCCCCCTGGGCCAGTGACTGGCCTGAGGAGATGGTTGGATCACTCCAAACATTGCCTCAGTGTGGAAACCGAGGCAGACAGTGGTCAAACAGGACAATACGAGGTGAGCAGCCTGTACCACAGAAGCAGGGCCTCCAGGAACGACCCCGGGAAAGAGGGAGCAGGTTGGGGGTCACTGGTCACTGGGGAGCCCATCTACTGTGCATGACCTCAGTCACCTGTCTGGCCTTAGAACTGGATGCTGGAACCAACACTAGCCACAGGAGAAGGGTTGCCAGAACTAACCTTACTGACTACATTGTTGGAGGGTCCTGGAGACAAGACACAGGTATGGAGACATAGAGCTGGGCATGTGGCATGCACCTGTTCAGGGCCAACTTCAGCTATGTATCAAATTCCAGGCCCTCCTGGGCTATAGGAGGTCATGTTTCAAAATAATCAAGTAACGGCTGGAGACGTGTGGCTCAGTGGTTAGGCACACTTGCTACTCTTCCAGAAGACCCAAGTTCAGTTCCTAGCACCCACATCACGTGACTCACAGTTACCTGGATCTCCAACCCCAAAGGACCCAGTACCTTCTTCTGGTCTCTGTGGGTACCAGCACATACATGACGCCCCAATACCTTAATAATAATAAAATAATAATAATAATGATAATAAAAATAAAATAAATCTTAGGCCAGGTATGATGACCCACACCTTCAATTCCAGCACTCAGGAGGCAGAGGTAGGTGGATCTCTGTAGGTTTAAGGCCAGCCTGGGTTTATATAGCAAGTTCCAGGACAGCCAGAACTACATAGAGAGACCCTGTCTGAAAACAAACAAACAAACAAACAAATGAATATAGATCTGAAAAGGCGCTCTTCACTGAAAAGGTTTCCTCCCCCCCCCCCCCCCCGCCCTGGATGCTCTTACCTTCTAGCCACCTGAAGAGGAGACTTTGTCTCAAGCTCCCCAGAATGAGGAAGAACAGAAGAAGGTCGCCCTGGAAAGGAGTATGTAAGTTCACAGCACACTCCAGTTCCCGAGCTCCCACAAGATTGGCCCTCCGGGGGTGGCTGTGGGGACGGAGGGTCATTTAGTCCAGGAAGAACTGGCTGAGCTGAGGATGTCTCTGGACTCGGACATGATGGCATCCTCGCACGCCTTGTACTCCCTAGGTTTGTCCTGAGTGAGCTGGTAGAAACAGAAAAAATGTACGTGGATGACTTGGGACAGATTGTAGAGGTAGTTCTCTCCTCTTCCCGGCCACGGTCCACTCACCCCTTCCCTCTGCCTGGGGACATCTTCCAGAGGTGGTGCTCCTCTCTACCAGCTTCCTAGGGCCCTTACTTCTGGACCCTGTGTTGGGGCTGCCCAGAGCCGAGGTTACAAGCTCACAGTCCCCTCTCATCCTCCCCACAGGGTTACATGGCTACCATGGCTACTCAGGGGGTCCCTGAGAGTCTTCGAGGCCGTGACAGGATTGTGTTTGGGAACATTCAGCAAATCTATGAGTGGCACAGAGAGTGAGTGATGGAGCCCTGAGCCAGGTGCTGGGGGAGGGCGTCTGTCTAGTCATCTCTCTATCCTAGATTCTGCATCCCAGCCATGGGTCCCCCGGGACTCAAGGAGCCTTGGGGTTTTGTAGGGAGAGTGACTGGGGCATGTGACTGAACACCTGGGATGTGTGAGGAGGGCTGAGTGGTCTGAGGAGTGTTCGATGTGATGTGCGGCCCTGTCTTCCCAACTCTTCCAGCTATTTCCTGCAGGAGCTGCAGCTGTGTTTGAAAGATCCCGATTTGTTGGCTCAGCTGTTCATCAAACACGTGAGGCCGGGCTCTAGCCGGGGAAGGACTTGGGATGGGTTCCGGGCTCAGTGGAGATGTGCCCTGGGTTGCCCTGCCGTCATCTGCTCAACATTACCCCTGTTAGGAGCGCCGGCTGCATATGTATGTGGTCTACTGTCAGAATAAGCCCAAGTCAGAACATGTGGTGTCAGAATTTGGGGACAGCTACTTTGAGGTCAGTGTTTGGGGTGCCTTGGAGGGGAGGGGGGAGGGGAGCAGAGAATCAGCGTGAACAGGCTTTTCAGGCCTGTCCTTGTCCCCAGGAGCTCAGGCAGCAGCTGGGACACCGTCTGCAGCTCAATGACCTCCTCATTAAACCTGTGCAGCGAATTATGAAATATCAGCTGTTGCTCAAGGTCAGGACCACCCTAGGCCCCGGGGACACAGCTGGCTGGGACAGGCATTTCCTCAGTCTTCAGGGCTGGATGCGAGCACTTCTGAGGATGTGCTCACAACCTCCCTGAACATCTCTTCTTTGTGTCCTAGGACTTTCTGAAGTATTACAGCCGAGCTGGGATGGGTACTGACGAGCTGGAGGTGAGGTTCCCAGGAACCTTCTCTCAGTCTCTGGGTGGTGCAGGGAGGTCTGGTTTTTAGGGAGAGGCCCCTCTGGTGGTGATGTGTGGAGAGGCAACTGTCTGCCTCTCTCGAAAGGAGGCCTGTTTGCCAGGAATGGCCCTGTGTGTCCAACAATGCCCCTCTCCACCTCTATCCCAGCAAGCTGTGGAGGTCATGTGCTTCGTACCCAAGCGTTGCGATGACATGATGTCCCTGGGGAGACTTCGAGGATTCGAGGTATGGGAACGGGGCAAGAAATGGCAGTGCAGTGTTCTAGAGTTCAGGTCTTAGCACTCCGGATCCTTATAAGGAATCACCTTCTGAGACTCCACCAGGGTTAGTTGGGAGTGTCGGGGGGGGGGCGGGGGGGGGGGGGCGGGGAGGGTAGCCGGGGAGGGCGGGAGAAGCAGATGCTCTGTTCGAACCCGTGCTCTCTCAGAGGCCAGCTGTGTGTGTCCCTTGGTTCCAGGGAAAACTAACGGCCCAGGGGAAACTCTTGGGCCAGGACACATTCTTGGTGACAGAGCCCGAGGCTGGGGGTCTGCTTTCTTCCCGGGGTCGAGAGAGGCGTGTCTTCCTGTTTGAGCAAATCGTCATCTTCAGCGAGGCGTTGGGAGGAGGAGGAGGAGGAGGAGGCCGAGGCGGTACACAGCCTGGCTATGTGTACAAGAGCAGTATCAAGGTGGGGGGGGTGCCGTGGGGAGGGGGCAGACGGGGTGGGGTGACGCCTGGCGAGACCTGACTCCTGGGGTTGGTGGAGGGGCCCGCAGAACCTGAGGACCGTTCCTGTTTGCAAATCCAGGTGAGCTGCCTAGGCCTGGAGGGAAACCTCCAAGGCAACCCTTGCCGTTTCGCGCTGACCTCTAGGGGGCCGGAAGGTGGGATCCAGCGCTACGTTCTGCAGGCTTCCGACCCCGCAGTCAGTCAGGCCTGGATCAAGCAAGTGGCCCAGATCCTGGAGAGCCAGCGGGACTTTCTCAATGGTGAAGCTCCCACCATCCCTCCGCAGTAGTTTGACCCCCTGAACCCTCCCCACGACTCCCCCCACCCCCCCCACCCCGCCAACCTCCAACCCTTGGTTCTTTGTGCCTGGCTTCTCTCCATTCTCTCTCTGCCCACCCAGAATCCTCTAAGAGTTCCAGGCACTTTACATTGGCTGACTCCGGAGGGAGGGCAGGCCGGTGGGAGGAAGGGGGAGGCAGGGGCTCCGTCTGCCTCCCCTGTTACAGCTCTCCTCCTCCTTACCTTGCCCAGCACTGCAGTCCCCCATCGAGTACCAGAGACGGGAGAGCCAGACCAACAGCCTGGGGCGGCCAGGAGGGCCTGGGGTAGGGAGCCCTGGGCGGATGCAGCCTGGAGACCTGGCCCAGGTCAGCATGCACACACCTGTCAATGGCTCCCTCCCTTCCCTGCTGCTTTTGCCCAAAGGGGAGGTGCCCAGAGCACCCTTGCCCCTGGATGTAAAGGTACGAGAAACAGCCTCCTACTAGGGCAGGAAGGGGAGGGCATTTGTTCCTCCCACCCCATCTCCCCCCTTCTGCCACGCTCCTTTCGTGTGACTTTCCATCCTTACCCTCTCCAGATTAATTCCGGGGCAAGAGGAGGGTGGTCTGGTTAGGGCCTTTAACCGGAAGAGGGGTGAGCGTCGGCTGGTGGCCTCTGCTGATCCTCAACTTGAATCTTCCCGCAGGCTCTCAGTGATGCCCCCCAGATTCCTCACAAGCCTCCAGCCCTCCCAGCTCTGAGCACCCCACCCGGTCAGGCCAGGCTGGCCAAGCTGGATGAAGATGAGTTATAACTGGTGAAGGAAGGCCTTGGGAACGGTGCTGATTCAGCCACTGGGCCCTCGAGGAATCGGAAGAGCATCCTGGCGATGCGCCAGGGTCCTTTCTTCCTGGTGTGTGGAGGATGGGCAAGGCTGGGAGAGAGCTCAACACCAAGGGGAGTGCCTAGACCTGAAAGGACTCTTCTCTGCACAAGGAACACAGGATCCGTCCGCTCCACTCCATGCATGGTTCCCCTCAGATGGAGGGAGGGCTGGGGCAGGGACCAGATAGACATGGTTGGTTTTGTTGTGGTTTTGTTTTCCAGTTTCCTGTGAATAAAGGTTTTGTTACATCACTAGGCTGCTGTCTTGGTGGTAGGAGATGGAGGGGCTGTGGTGGGGATGAGATTTGCTGGCCCTGGGAGGAGGGATCTGAGGAGAGGAGAAGGTAGAAGCTGGATGTGGTGGCGCACACCTTTGATCCCAGCACTCAGGAGGCAGAGGCAGGCAGGTCCTTGTGAGGCCAGCCTGGTCTACAGCGTGAGACCTTGTCCAGCCTGGTCTACAGCGGGAGACCCTGTCTCAAACAAAGGACAAATGAGAGGGGTAGATGATCAAAGGAGACTGTCTTTGTCATCCACCACAATGACAGCGTCGCTCGGTCCCCGCCTGGGGCTCAGGGGAAACTAGAGTTACCTTAATGTAGTCTCCCTTTATTCAGTCCTTCTGGGTTCTAGATTTATTCTTCGGTTCAAACTCCACCAGAAGGCTCACTTGTGACCTCCTACTACCCGCCACACACACACACACACACACACACACACACACACACACACACACACACCTAGATACTAGTGTATAAAATACCCAGGGTACCTTTGTCTGAGGCTTCCATGTTCTGCCGAAGAACGGGATGGTGGAGAGGATCCAGAGTCTCCTTTGTCCTCTTCTGGGGGGTGGGGGGGAGGTATGTCCACACTGAACAGGAGTGGGTTCTTCAAACCCAGACCTAAGAGTGGAGCGCCGAAGAGGTTGTTACCCCTCCCAGCTCCTGGCATGGCCCCTGGGACAGGGACAGCCAAGTGTACAGAGACCCAGATGGCCTCTGGGTCCCTATGTGTCTGTGTGTCCACTGTGTCCAGCAGTCCCCTGGGCTCAGTCACGTGGGCTGGAGCTTCCTCAGCAGACAATAGACTCCAGGGGTGGGAGGGTGTGGAGATGCTGGAGCCTCCCCACGGGCCCCAGGTCCCTCTGGCTGACAATGAGGGGAGGGATCCACAAGGGAGGGGGGACAGGACGTAAGGCCCAGATAAGATTTCTGGGGAACAATGGGAGGAATTGAAGAGGAGAGGCCCACCCTCTCTGAACCCCACCCTGGGCTTTGGGGTCAGGGACTTGGGGAACCAGAGTGATGGGGGGGTTGCTAAATTGTCTTTGGATGGAAGGGGGGATGACCGCAAACAGCAGGAATGTGTGTCTCTTCGGGGACCACGGGTACATGAGGTGGGTGGGTGGCCCCTTTGCGCCCCTGGGGCAGCCAGGCTCACCAATGCCGGCTGTAATGGGGCAGCCGGGCCGGCAGCGAGGGGCGAGCCGTTAGTTTAAACGGGTACTGCTGAATGCCTGCTTTGAGAAGAAACCTGGATGTCAGGAACAGGATTTCAGGGCTTTGCGGCTCCTATAAAATAAAAATTTCAAATTAGTTCAATGTTTCCCCTAAACCAGGCCCAGCCACCCCTACCTAGCAGAGAGGTGGGTAGTTAGTTCTCTGTCCCTGTCCTTGTTCACTGGGTATTAGCTTATACGACTGCTTTCTTGTTATGAAACACCTGTCTTGGGGTAAGCTTGCCACATGGGGAATGGGATTTGGGTGGGGGATCCCAACTGGCAATGAGCTCTGTCCCCCCGTGGTGGGAGTATTGCAGGAAAAAGACCACTGACCCAAAGAAACCAGCTGTTGTTGCTCCAAGTGTAAATGAGGAAAGCCCCCCCCCCAATGAAGAGGTGAGGATCCCCGGAAGTGGCTGTGGGTCTCTTATCACTCTACCATTCCTCACAGCACGCCCCCGGGCTTCCAGGCAGTCAGATCCGGCTAAGGATGTCTGAGGAGGCGCCTAACAGGGACTTTTTCCACCCAAGCCTGACCCAAGGAGGTACTCTGGAGAGTACTCCCTGCAGGTCCGGATTGGACCCTGCCTTATGGAGGCGGGCTCAGGACTAGAGGGGGTGGGGGGTAGGGGTGGGGGACAGAGGGGTATTTAAGACCGAGAGATACTGCAGGGGGCCAAGGACAAAAAAAAATGAGTGGGCCACTCGTCTCCGGGCCCTGCTCAGGTCCGGAAGAGGTTTCTGAGCTGAAGTCTCCGCTGAGCTCTAGGTTCAGGGAACCTCTCACCCACGCTCGGTTCCAGGAGCTTTTCGGGGGCGCAGAGGAGCCGGAGCTACCCGCGGCGGCGGAGCCCTGCCTACCCTGGCTGTGCAGGCTGCGGAGGAGGCGAGCCTGGGGCTTCTGCTCTGGGCCGGGGGCGTGGCGCGTGCTGCTGGCACGGGTCCCCCCGCTGCGCTGGGTACCCCACTACCGCTGGCGAGCCTGGCTGCTAGGGGATGCTGTGGCCGGAGTGACCGTGGGCGTCGTGCACGTGCCCCAGGGTGAGAGGCCCCAGCGGCGGCCTGTTGGGGGTTCCAAGCTATGGGAGGTGTCCAGGGAGGAGCCCCGGGGAGCTGAGAGCGGAGCGGTAAGGTGGTGGGTGGGTTAGGAGAGTCCCTGCCGGGTCAGAGAAGGGGAATTTGAGGCTCAGTTTGGGAGGAGGACTGTGAGACTCCATCATGTTCCCCCCCCCCATTCCTCCTCCTCTGTGCAATCCTGTGAGACATCTAGGACTCTGTTCCACCTCAGAGAATCGAAGAGAGGCACAAAACCTGCCACCCAGGACGTGGGCAAGGATCTGTGACCTTGTCAGCCTCACGACCTCCCACTGAGGCCCATTAACCTCTCTGTTCCCTCAGAGTTAGAGTCCCTGATGCCAGCCCAAGAGTGTGGTGAAGGGCAGTACCTGGAGGCTATAGTCACCCCCCCAACACACACACGTGCCTTTCCTCCTACTTCCTCCTAGGCATGGCCTTTGCCCTCCTGACCTCGGTGCCCCCGGTCTTCGGACTCTACACTTCTTTCTTTCCGGTTCTCATCTACAGTCTGCTGGGCACCGGGAGACACCTGTCCACTGGTGAGCAGCCAGACTGCCCATGACTTCTCTTTAGGATGAAAATAGTCAGCCGGGCGGCGGGGGAGGGGGGCCGCACACCTTTAATCCCAGTACTCGGGAGGCAGAGGCAGGCGGATCTCTGTGAGTTCGAGGTCAGCCTGGGCTACAGAGCGAGCTCCAGGACAGGCACCAAAACTACACAGAGAAACCCTGTCTAGAAACAAAATGGTCGGGGGGTTGAGGCTAATGAGGGTGGGGAAATAGAGTCTCCCTGCATAGTCTTAGCTGGTCTGAGTCTACCCCAGAGACCAGATGGTCTCCAATCCAACTCAGAGATCTGTCTGCCTCTGCCTCCCTCTTGCCGGGTATTAAAGGCTGCTACTTGAAAGCTTTGGGTCTCTATTCCCCTCTGCCACTGTCCCTCACCTAATTGCTACCCCATTATATCCCCAACCCATCCCCACCCTCCCACCCTCCCAAGACTCGCTGATGTGGATACAGAGGCGGGAGTTTACACAGATCTCCTTGTCCCCTGTGAAATTTGCTTAAATTTGGCTTTGAAGGGAAAGAAGAGGTGCACAGTCCGCTGAGAGCCTGCGGGAGGGGGCGCTTTTTTTTGCCAGGGGGCGCACTCTTTTCCTCCCTGCCCACCGGTTCTCAGCTGCAGCACCAGCCCGGGACCCCGTGCACCTCTTCAGTGCACGCAGCAGCTAGCTTCTAAGAGGGTGTGGATCAGACAGCAGCACCCCGAGGCTCTAGAACTGCGGGAGTCCGGGCTGCTGCTCTGGCCCGGGCTGCACGGCTGCTAACCCTCTGCGTTTGGCCCCCGGCTGCAGGAACTTTCGCAGTCCTCAGCCTCATGACCGGCTCTGTGGTCGAGCGGCTGGTGCCCGAACCCCTGGCGGGGAACCTCAGCGGCGTTGAAAGGGAGCAATTGGAAGCCCGGAGGGTTGGGGCGGCAGCGGCTGTGGCCTTCGGGAGTGGGGCGCTGATGGTAAGGGAGGACCCAGGGCTGACCCCTAGGGGATGGATCCACCGAAGGGGACCGGAACAATTGGGCCTGAGGATGGGCGGGTGTGTGTGTGTGTGTGTGTGTGTGTGTGTGTGTGTGTGTGTTAGGAACAGGTCCCGAGCTGCAGATGTCCACCCCGCTCCACCTTCTCTGCAGCTGGCGATGTTCGCGCTGCAGCTCGGTGTCCTGTCCACCTTTCTCTCCGAGCCTGTGGTCAAGGCGCTGACCAGCGGGGCCGCGCTGCACGTGCTCGTGTCGCAGCTGCCCAGCCTCCTGGGATTGTCTCTCCCACGCCAGATCGGCTGCTTTTCTCTCTTCAAGGTGGGAGTGGGAGGAAAAAAAGAGGTTTCTAGAAGTCACGGGAAAAGGATAACTCGGGAGGGGAGGGGCGGAGGGCAGAGGGATGGCGCGCCCCGGGGAAGGAGGGGAAGGACGCACGGTGCTGCGGCGTGAGGGCGCAGGGGAGGGGCGAGCTTGGCTCGGGTCTGCTGGGCTGGTGCTGAGTCCGGCGGGGTCGGTTAACGCCGGCACCCGGCCTTTGCTCACGGTCCCTGCCTGCCTGCAGACGCTGGCCGCGGTGCTCACGGCCCTGGCCCGGAGCAGTCCTGCGGAACTGACCATCTCCGCGCTCAGCCTGGCGTTGCTAGTGCCGGTCAAGGAGCTGAACGTGCGGTTCCGGGACAGGTTACCCACTCCGATCCCAGGAGAAGTAGTCATGGTGAGGGCCACCCTAGGTCCCTGCCTGCCCCGTGCTGTGTCCCCCCCCCCCCCCCCCCATCTAACCCATCCAGTGGGATCTAGAGGCTACCGGATCCTTGTAGAATGCCCCCTTGTGGAGTGCACGGGAGTCACAAGCGAGACGTCTCGTGGACACCTGTGCTGCTTGTCCAAGCATCTTCCGGGAGGAGCAATCGACCCACCGGAACCGCCCACCTGTCCTGTCCCACTTCCCGGGTCCAGCCGACTCCTTTCTTCCCATCGCACGTTTTATTCTCTCCTCACGGGCCTCTCTCACCGTAATCCACTGTATCTTCCTTTCACTGCCCACCTAGGTAACTCTCTTCCTGTGTAAATAAATGTCAGAGCTTTCCACAGGTAATCCCGACGTGCTTAGATATGGTCCAGCTTCTCCGCTCAGAATGGCTCAAGTGTATCTTTTGGGTCCATCATTTCCAAAGGACCTCCTCTTAGATCCTCTGTCTCTGTCTCTCTGTCTCTCTTTGTCTCTCTCTGTCTCTCTCCAGGCAAACACTATGCCCCGTCCTTCATGGTAGGTGAGATATAATTGTTAGGCATCCATTCCAAACACTCCGTGGCCTCACCTGCTGAGACCACCCAGCCCCACACTGGGATTCCCTTTCCTCTCGAGCCTCTTCCAGACCCTTCCACAAGCCCCCCTCTCTTTCTGGGCCCTAATTTGCTATTTCCCTCAGGTGCTTCTGGCCACTCTGCTGTGCTTTGCCTCGTCCCTGGACACAAGATACAATGTCCAGGTGGTGGGACTATTGCCTGGAGGGTAAGAGAGAGAGAAGACGCCTCTCCCTTCTCCCTCCTCTCCCTCAGGACCGCCCTCCCCCGTCCTGCCCCATCCTATCTGCCCTTTCTGCTCGGTTTCCCCGGAGCACCCAGCCCATCCTTACTCCGGATCCTTCCCTCTCTAGATTTCCCCAGCCCCTCTTCCCCGCCCTGGATGAGCTGCCCAGGATACTGGCCGACGCGCTGCCCATCGCCTTGGTTACTTTCGCGGTGTCCACCTCCCTGGCCTCCATCTACGCAGACAAGTACAGCTACACGATTGACCCCAACCAGGTGTGAGTCTGGTTGAGGACGCCAGCCTTTCCCAGAGGGACCCCTTAGCCTTCCTCTCCCGAGCCCGTGTCTTCCTCCTCCTCACCCCATTGCGTTCCTCTAGGAGCTCCTGGCCCATGGTGTCTCCAACCTTGTCTCTTCTCTCTTCTCTTGTTTCCCCAACTCGGCCACACTGGCTACAACCAGCTTATTGGTGGACGCTGGTGGGAACACACAGGTAAGAGAGTCCTTGGGTGGGGAGAAAAGATGGGGTGCTCAGGCAGAGGAGACAACAGAGGATGGGGACAGAGGTGGATGCCCCAATAGCATCTACATACTAGAGGATGGGAACGAGAGAAGGGGTTATAAGGAGCGGGAGTAGACAGTAGTCAAGCCCCACAAGGACCTCTGTAGGCTGTAGGCACTGACTAAAGCTATGGTGCCTCCGATGAACTTGGGAGACAGAGGCAGGCAGATCTCTGTGAGTTCTAGGCCAGCCTAGACCAGCGCTGTCACACAGAGAAACCCTGTCCTGAAAAACCCAGTATATGGGCTGGAGAGATGGCTCAGTGGTCAAGAGCACTGGCTGCTCTTGCAGAGGTCCTGAGTTCAGTTCAGCAACCACATGGTGGCTCACAACCATCTGTAATGAGATCTGGTGCCCTCTTCTGGCCTGCAGGGATACATGCAGGCAGAACAGAGTACATACCATACATATATATAATAATTGAATGTTGTATTACATACCCAGAATTCCAGGCTGACTGAAGCAGGGGGAATCTGGGGCTCGAGGCTGTCTAGGGTACATCTGTGCTGGGGAGACGGCCTATGTGTGAGGACAGGAGTTCAAATCCCAGCTCCATGGGCATGGTGACCTGTCTTGAAGACAGAGATGGGGGATGGGGTGCCCTGGAGCAAGGGGACTAGCTAGGCTACCTGTAACAGCCAGATCTGGGTTCAACTGAGAGACCCTGCCTCAGTGTCAAATTCTACAAGAACCGGGACAGGGGTGTGTCGTCTCTGCACATACTTGTACTGCTACACACAGGCACACAAGCACACGCACACGCACACGATAAAATGCTGACCTTTTCCATAAGGACCTCTTAAAAAAAAAATTACACGTCACCCTTCCCCCAGTATTTTTTGTTTTCCTTACTTTGCTGGTACCCTGAGCAGATGGGTAGCCTGCTTGCCACACCATCAGCACCAAGAGGACCTTTTAAGATGGAGTTGGGCTGCAATGGCGAGGTTGACCTGCAGACGTCTGAGAGAGCTTTAACTGGGGGGGCGGGGCTAAGTGTGACTGGCAGAGCCTCAGGGAGTGGGTGAGCAGGACATGTATGTGCCAAAGGGTTGGGAGGAGGGAGACTCCTGAAGATGGGACAGGCTGGGCAGGGAGACCGGCTCCCATGGGTGGGGGTGGAGGAGGCTCTTCCTCCCGCTTGTCTGTCCTTCCTTCCCCGCAGCTGGCCGGCCTCTTCTCCTGCACAGTGGTTCTCTCCGTGCTCCTGTGGCTGGGGCCTTTCTTCTATTACCTGCCCAAGGTAGGGAGGGGAAGAGAGGCACCGTGCGCTCGGGTGGAACCGGCTGGAGCCCAGAGCCTCTGGACAAAGGCCCATCCTTCTCCGTCTCCAGGCTGTCCTGGCGTGCATCAACATCTCCAGCATGCGCCAGATGTTCTTCCAGATGCAGGAGCTGCCACAGCTCTGGCACATCAGCCGCGTGGACTTTGTGAGAAATGACTTTGCCCCAGGTTGCCACTCCCCAGCATCCCTGGCTTCTGCCCTGGACCGAAGCTGATCATTCTGGTCCTAAGTTCATTAATCCACACAACCTCCGACCCACAGACCTCACGCATATGTCAGGAAAGGGAAAGGTTGAGATTTGAGCTCATGGGACCAAGGGTTTGTTTGGGGGGCATTTTTTTTGGTGATTGTGAAGATTGAACCCAGAACCCCATGAATGTTAGCAGAGTTCCCTACCACTGAACTTCACCTCCAGTCCAGACCTCCCAACCCACACAGGGTCTGACATTATTGTAGCTAATGTGTACACTCTTAAGGAAGTCCTCCCCTTTCTTTCTCTGCCGCGCTTCCTTTCTCCTGGGTCATCCTTACTCATATTTGTCCTTGAACCTGTGTTTCTCCTGGGAAATCCACCCATATCCATGTCCTCCAGGCTGTGTGGATGGTCACCTGGGTGGCAGTAGTGACCCTGAATGTGGACCTGGGCCTGGCTGTGGGTGTGGTCGTCTCTATGATGACGGTGGTCTGCCGAACTCAGAGGTGAGCACAGAGACGGGGTACGGTTGAAATGAGATACTTTGGGGGCGACTACAGCCAGGCCAGGCTAGGCTCGGAATCTGACCCCAGTGTCTTCCCCAGGGTGCAGTGCCTGGCGCTTGGATTGGCTGAGGGGACTGAGCTCTACAGGCCGCTCAGAGAGAGCCACAAGGTGGGTGGGCACAGCCACAAGGTGGGTGGGCACAGCCACAGGAGGCAGTCATTTGCCAGGGCGTCTGACTCTCTCGCCCTTTAGCTCCTCCAGGTTCCGGGTCTCTGTATCCTGAGCTATCCCACCCCACTCTACTTTGCGACCCGTGGGCAGTTCCGCCATACCTTGGAGTGGCATCTGGGGTTCGGAGAAAGAAGCAAGGTGAGGGTTTGGGTCAAGGAGGTGTGGCCCTCTGGGATGGGGAGGCCTGGGATTGGAGGTGGTGACATTGTTTCCCTCTGTTTACAGCAGTCTCCAAAGCTGGGTGGTCTGCCTGACCCAGGTGAGTCGGGATGACAGAGAGGGAGGTTTGCCTGTGAACCGCAGAGGCGTCTGGGTGCTCCTGCCTTCTCCCATCTTAGGTGCCGAGCCCATCAGGGTGGTGATCCTAGACCTCAGCGGCATCAGCTTTGCAGATGCTGCGGGGGCCAGGGAAGTGGTGCAGGTGAGGGCGCAGGGAAGCTAAGGAAAAACTCCCTGTCACCCCACTCCCTTGATTTGGGTTTAACCCCTCTGTCTGGTTCCCGCAGCTCGCCAGGCGATGCCAGGATGCCGGGATCTGTCTCCTCCTGGCTCAGTGTAATGGTGTGTGGCATGAAGAATGGGGGGGGGGGGGGAGATGGGGGAGCAGGGATTGACTGGACACTTGGGGAGGGATTGGAGCCCCCCCAGCACCTGACACCTTTCCCACACAGCCCTGGTGCTGGAGACCTTGACCCGGGCTGGACTCCTGGATAGAATGACCCCGGAACAACTCTTTGTGAGTGTCCAGGACGCAGCCGCGCATGCGCTGGAGAGACTGGTAAGGGCGAGTAGCCTCAGGGGCAGGAGCCAGGAGGTGCTGGGCCAGGGTAAGGAGGAAGAGATGAAAATCTGGGACGAGGGGTTGGGAGAGAGGACTGAGGAAGACCAAGAGGGAAGTAGGGAGAAACTAACCAGTGGACTGGAGGGTGGGGGTGGGCATACCCTTAATCCCCCAGCACGTGGGAGGCAGAGGCAGGAGGATTTCTGTGAGTTTGAGGCCAGCTTGGTCTACATAGTGAGTTCTAGAACGGCCTGAGATACACAGAAAGACCCTGTCTCCAAACAAACAAACACACAAGTTAAGGAGTGTGGACCACCCTTCACCAACGGTGAAGACCTGCACTAAGGTCTCCTAAGGGCCAATTTGCTCCCAGAGCGCCGAGTCTCGGATACGGATGGTGGTAACCTAATATTCCTGAACTGCCCTTTTCTTCCCCAGAAGCCCACTGGCCCAAAGATCTGCACAGTATGGGTCTGACCGAGGTCACCCGGAGTGTGAGAGACCCCGACAGTATGTGTGTGAGGAAGGCCACGGCCCTTGAGCCCCCCGCCAAATGCAACCAATAAAATGAAGCTGAGACCCTCTGCCGCCCATGAAATGGGTCTAGGTGTCTGCATATCGTCCCCCTCCCCCAAGCCCCACCATTCATTCCCAAAGGACAGCAGAGACATGAGTAAAAAATGGCTTGCACCGTGTGTTCACCAGCTCCACAGAAACTCCAGCCACAGCGCTCTCTGTGGGGGTGGGGGGGTGTTGAAGCCGGCCCACACGGTGCTGGATCCGGAGCTGGGGTGGGGTTGCACATTGGGAGTTTCCCTGCCCCCTCAGGAGGTGAGAGTGTTTCCACTTGAGGGTCTTAGAGTCCTTCTGGGCTCTTTGGCACTTGGAAGGTAAATCCGCCCCCATTTCCCGCCCCATAGGAATGGGGTTGGGGGAGGACTTGGCACTGGCTGTGGGGGGAGGTTATGGCTCCATCAGGCCTCTGGTCACTCACGGAAAGGAAGGGTTGTCACCAGGACAAGCCCCTGCTAGGGATCAGGTCGGTAGAAAGGGAGGGTCAGGGGTCAGGGGTTGCTGGAAATGTCCTGGCGGGGGACAAGGAGGCAGGCCCAGCCTGACGGAGGGAAGGCCCAAGTCGGCCGTCACTCGGCGGTCATGCACTGAAGCCGGTGCTTGAAGAAGAGCAGACGATGCTTGGCCACCTGACTCTGGTCCTGGGATCCCGGGTAACGGTAGCGGGCGTACGTCTCAGCCCCCGCGTCCTTGGACACCCACGGCAGCTTCACCTTCGAGGCATGGTCCACAACCACGTCAGAGCAGGAGCCCACGCGGAGGGAACCGAGTCCGTCCAGGAAGAATTCTGGGGTGAGGGTGGGGGGGAAGAGCAGGCGGTTAAGGCTCCCGAGGGCGGCAAAGGCCGGCTCCCAGGGAGAACTGAAGCCCAGGGCTCGGAGGGCGGCGGTGCAAAGACTCGGTCACGAAGGACTCTTGTAAAGGGGAGCGCATTTCGATCAACCCCAGAGCCCCCTCCGCGGAGCGGGTCTGAACCTGGGGACGCCGCCCGCAGTGAGGGTGACCTTGGCGGTGGAGGGGAGGTCGAGGCCGACCTGCATCTGTGCCGTCTGAGGCGTAAACGCGATGTCAGGCAGAAGAAAGTGGAGGTTTCGGGTTTTTTTTTGTTTTTAGCTCAGATGCAGACCTCGGTAACACCCCAGTCCCCCAGAACTGCCCTAGCATCCGGGGGGGGGGGGGAGGGCGGTGGGCAGGTGCAGCCTCGCGGGGGCCCCGCCCAGAAGCCGCGCCAGGTCCTTCCCAGGCCTTGCCAGGAGGGGGCGCCACTCACCCAGGTGTGCCACCCGGTTGAGGCGCGGGTCAAAGCCCACCTCGCGCACTTTATCTGTGCGCGCCAGGAAGAAGTTGACCACGCCGTCGGTGACCACGCAGCTCGGAAAGCCAACGAGCTCGTGGTGGAAGCCGCGCTTTTGCCGGAGGCAGTCCCCGAGGCCCGGGGCGCCCGGCTCCACACTCAGCATCTGCCGGTAGGTGGTAGAGAAGCCCGAGATCTCCCGCACGGCGCCCCCAACCTGCCGGGAAGTGAGAGGATGCTCTTCCTGTCTGCGCCCCGTGCCCCACCCTGGCCCTACGTGCCCCGGCACCACAGGACCCAGGACTGTTCCCCCCCCCAGACCTGCTTCACCCCAGGAGGACCGGGCCGCTCTCCCGCCCCACCCGCCGCGCCCCTCCCTACCAGGTCCAGGGGCGTCCTCTCCAGCACGTCCACAAGCTTCTCCAGCCGCGTGCGCGCCGTGAAGACAAAGTCGTCGTCCACCCACAGCACGTATTTGGTGGTTACTTGGGACACCGCCAGGTTCCGACCTGCGAACCAACCCTAGGAGAGTTGGATTATGGTTGGGGAGTCTGTAGAAGCAGGAAAAGTCCGCCGTCTCTCTCCCTCTCCCCTGGCCCTCTAAACAGCCCGTGCCCCGCTAGCCATTTTTTTTTGGGGGGGGGGTGTTTCGAGACAGGATTTCTCTGTGTAGTTTTGGAGCCTGTCCTGTAACTCACTCTGTAGACCAGGCTGGCTTCGAACTCGCAGAGATCCGCCTGGCTCTGTCTCCCGAGTGCTGGGATTAAAGGCGTGCGCCACCACGGCCCGCCTCCTCTCTAGACTTTTGAGTACTTTCGGGTGACCAGAAACTAGTTTTGTTTTGAATCCGCAGGTTCCCACCTCTCTTCCTAAAGATCTTGAGTCTTTTGGGGAAGGGTCTTGAAATGCATTTAATTCCTGCGTGCCTCCTTCGATTGGTTCTAATTTTTATAGGTATGAAGCACCATTTCAAGAACGCAGAGCGAATAAGACAGGCAAGGTTCCTGACCCCAGGGTCCCTTACTATAGGCGCACACTTGTTTCTGAGGCAGGTGGTCCTTAATCACTACCCAGCAAGCTGCAGGAGTCTGAGGGCACGCCCCCTTCCCAGAGTCCCCTGGCGCCCCGGTTCAGCTCTGCAGGCTGCGCACCTTGCCGAAGGGCATGAGATAGTGCTCCACGTGGGGGTCGCTAACGCGCTCCGGTTTGTCGCTGTCGTCGGCGATGACAATGGTGACCGTGGGGTAAAAGCGTCGGATGCTGGCAATGAGCGCCCGCAGCCGATCATAACGAAGAAAGGTCTTGGTGGCTATGGTAACCAGAGCACTGATGTTGTACTGGGCTGAAAGCAAGACGCAGGGGTGGGAGCAGAAAGAAAAAAAGAAAAAAAAAATGGGAAGGAGAAGTGGAAACGCAGCCCCTCCCAGGGCCAACCCCTTCTTTATTTTCCTAATCCCGCGAGCCTCACCTCCCTGGGATAGAGATGAAGGCGGGTACAGCCGGGGCTGGGGGGGATGTCTTATGCGGATGGTGAAGACGGCTTCATGTCCCTTGGTGGAGAACCGGACTGGGAAGAGAGGACGTGCAATTGGGCCCTTAAGACTACAAGAACATTCGCTTTTCAGCGGACCAGGATTTAAATCCCTGTTCTGCATTCTGCCTTTCCAGACCTTGGTGGGCAAGAACATAGAGCTCTGACTTCCGTGGAACCTACGTTTTGTTGTTTTGTGGTGGTGGGAATTGAATTTAGAGCCTAAGGCATGCTCGGCAAGTACTCTGCCACCGAGCGAGGATGACCTTGAACTTCCTGCCTCTGCCTGATGAATGAGATTACAGGTGTTATTCCCTACAGGCGTCTCCCAGTGAGACACCAGCAGAGTTCTGTGCAATGCTGAGGACTGAACCCATGGTCTTGTGCATGCTAGACAAGCACGCTACCCACTGAGCTACATTTCCTGCCCAGAAACTGACAGTTTAGGAGGTGGGACAAAGACAATGGAACAGCTTCCTCCTTCCCCTCTTCCTCCTCTTCTTCTTTTTCCCTTTTTGGCTTCTGGAGACTGGGCCCTGCTTATGTAGCCCAGGCTGGTTTGGTACTTGCTTCATAGCCCAGGCTGGTTTCAACCCTGAGGCAATTCTCCAGCCTGCCTCAGATTCCCGAGTGCTGGGATTATAGGGGAGCGTTGCTGTGTCTAGGTAAAAGCTAACGTTTTTAAAAGTTAATCTTTACTAAGCATTTGCTACGTGCATATACATATATGCATACTATAAGGGTAGCATGGTCTACCCTGAACTCTCTACCCTCCCGCCGAGGCTTCCCAAGCACTAAGATGCAGGCATGGACCACTATACTTGGCTCTGTGCTACACAGCTGTAAAATCCTCTGTACGTTGGAGGTGGTGGCACACACACCTGTAATCCTGGGGGGATAGAAGCTTGAGGACCAGGAGTCAACAGTGAGTTTGAGGCCAGCCATAGCCACATGAAAGGAGATGGCTTCCACAACGAAACAAAAAAAATTGAAAATGTGTTCTAAATCGATGAAGCCACTTAATCCTCATGGTAACTCCATTACATAAATTCCTAGGACAGGAAACTTAGGCGCAGAAAAGGAAGTAATGTGGCAGGGCAGAGAAAGGTGTATAAGGCCAGAGGAAACAGGAACTCACTCTCTTTAGGCTGAGGATATCATAGAGGTAAGAACTAGTGGCTGGGGCTGGAGAGATGGCTCAGAGGTTAAGAGCACTGGCTGCTCTTCCAGAGGTCCTGAGTTCAATTCCCAGCACCCACATGGTGACTCACAACCATCTATAATGAGATCTGGTGCCCTCTTCTGGAGTGTAGGCATACACGCAGATAGAATACTGTATATATAATAAATAAATAAATCTTAAAAAAAAAAAAAAAGAACTAGTGGCTGGCTGCTCTTCTTCTCTGATCTTTCAGCTTTCACCCTGATATCTGGCTCTGGGTTTATTTTATTTTATTTTATTAAAATACCATCTAAGATTTGAACAACCAAAATAAATTGCCCATATTACACAACAACATTCTAGTTTTAGGTCAAATAAAAAGAAAAGTCTAGTTCTAGTTCTGGTACTGCTAAGTGAGGTAAGGAACGTTGCCTTAAGCAAAGAGGAGGCATTTGAGCCCAGATGCAGACGTTGGGAAAGAGCCAGCTGTGACAAAATCTTGGGGAAGAATGTTCCAGGCAGATGCAGAGGTCAGTCACTTCTTGGAGCCACAATGGTGGAATGATGGGCAGAAGCTGGGCCACGCCTGGGGCTCTGGTTTCCCTCTGGCCTGTTTTGGCCCCAGACACACAAAGGCTCCTTCTCCCGGCCCTGGCACGGCTGGCCCACTCGCTACATTCACCGCCGATCTCGCAATTCTAGCCACTGCTGGAGTGCCTCCCACACCCTCTATCATTTGCTCTCTAAAGATTCCCTGGGTTCTTTCTGTTCCTTCAGCCTCCCCTCCCCAGGCCTCGCACCTGTGTCCGCCGCGTTGGCCTGGTAGCTTCGGCTGCTGTAGGTGACCAGCTGCAGCTGCCGGTTGAGTCTATCCAGACCTGGGCTGGCAAGGGTGAGGTCTGTCTGTCCCTCTCCAGTGAGAGTCACCCCCGTCACTTCCCCTGCCACGTCCCAGGTGCCTAGGGAAGCAGTCAGGTTCACCTGGCCGGGGATTGAGAGAGAGCAGGGTTAGACCCCCCTACCTACCCACCTCTTGCCCCCCCTTTTTTGATCTCTGCCTCTCTCTGGGCGGGTCTGTCACCCTTCATGCCCACCCAGCCTCTTCCTTCGCTGTTTGCTCTCACCTGGTAGACTTCCTGAGCAGAAGCTTCCTGCAGACTTAGGCCTGGGAGGAAGGATGGGGAGCTGGGGTTACACAGGCTGCCCTGTATTCTTGATGGTTTACTCTCTCCTTCCCACCCTGTGGCCCACCGCACAGAACTTCATGCCCACCTCTCCTGGGGAGGCCTAGTACAGCGCACCCTAGAGGGACTGCTTTTTCAACTCCTTCCCATCAGAGAGATTTCTCCCGGGCCTTGTCCTGCCTATCTCTCTAGCCCTTGCTCAGCTACCAAAGAAGAGACTCCTCTTCACAAATGTCCCGGGTGTTCTGCAATTCCCGACAGAGTCTGTCCTCACCTCCCACCTCCTGAGCTCCCTTATCAGAGGTCTTCACCCCCGCCCCCATTTCTTTTCATCCAGCCCGGCTCACCCCCTAAGACCTTCCTTCTCTACCTGGCACCAAGATGCTCCGGAGGGGCTGGACCTCCACGCCCTGCAGGGGATACTGTAAGGGCGAGTTGGCCGGGGCTATGAGCAGCTGGTCGGCCAGGGATTGGCTCCTGCAGTAGAGAGGGAGGGACAATGGGGTCAGGAGGAGAGATCTCACTAACGACCCCCCACACACACCCACCCTCCCGAAGACTTTCTCACTGGCACCTTGCAAGGAAGGCCTGGTACTCCTGCTCCCGGGCGTCAGAGACAGCCCTCAGCTCGTCCGTGTCAAAGGCTTTCGTGAGGTCGACGGCTCGAACCTGTCTCTGGAATGGGAAGGCAAAGCTCCCTCCCCGGGATTCACAACTGCAGTTGTGATGAGCCAGCAGCCTGGAGTGAGGAGAAAGGGTCTTGAGAGCGAGGCTCCCCGGCTCCGGCTCCGTTTGCCTCACAAAACGCAAAGCACCCCCGCACTTGGATCCCTCAGCTCTTCCCATGTGGTGTCTTTCCCCTTAAACACTGCTCTTCAAATAGACCCCAAGGGGGGGGGGACCACAGACGAGAGGCTTATCCCTTGTATCTGGGCTTTATAGAGGTGTGGAGAAGGGCCAATTACTGAGACGTCGACCTAGCCGCCACTCAGGAACCCTTCCGTCATCTCAAGTCTAAGTCAAGAAGCAGGCAGTCTCTGGGGTGCTCCCCTGCCTGAACATCCTCCCACACCCCAATGGCGGTGACAAGGTTCAAGGAAGATAGATTTGCTGTCCCCCCCCCGTCCCCCTAGTTCAAGCCTCGGCAACCTTCTCCACCTCCCGCTTCACTGCACCCACCAGTCAGCAGCATCCAAGTCCAGCCCTGGAGGAAACAAAAGCTCCCAGGCAACCCCCCCCTCTTCCCCTCCAGCAAGCTCTGCTCTGCCGCCGCCACCTCGCCGCGATCAGCACTCACCCCACCACTTGCTCCTTGATCCTGACCGGGATGTGCGCGTAGCGGGGCTCAGGGGCAAGGTTCGGCAGATCGAGCCTCGGGGGACCTTGCGGGGGCGACCACAGAGCCAGAGGGTTCGGGAGGCTGGGCGCGTCTCGGGTGCTGGCGTACAGGAGCCCCAGCGAGGCGCAGGCGAGCAGCAGGACCAGCGCACAGAGGGCCCGGCGGCCCAGCCGCATCCTGAGAGAGGGGAGGATGAGAGGTGACCAGGGGCTGGGGGAAGGTGAGGCCTGGGTCTTTCCATTCCGCTGCCTCGGAGGGTGGCGCAGGTTTCCGAGGCCCCCCATCTCCGTTCGGCAGGGCGCACATCCCTTCCCTACGCTGGGGTCTCCGGGGCCTCCTTTCTTCCGCTTCTCTCTCACATCGGAGCTTCCGCACACACCGGAGGTCCGGCGTGGTGACACGCCACACCTTGGGCGCGTGGCCCCTGGGGACCCCACCCCCACCCCCACTCCCACGCGCCTTACCCGGGCTGGGGTGCTGCCGGGGGTGGGGGGGAACGGCTGCACACCTGGCCTGCCGGGGAAAGCATCGTATCGCGCCCGTGCCTGCGGGTGCCCGGGCCGAGGTGACCCTCGGGTGGCCTCGGTGCGCCACCGGGACGACGCGCGGGGGGCCGCTCCAGCCCACACCTTGGCCGCGGGGCGCTCGAGCGCACTGACCTGTCTAACGCTCCAAGGCCGCGGCAAGATCGCGGTCCGGGCGGCGCCCGGCTCTCCGCCCCGGCCGGGGGGTCCTCATGAGGCCGGGGACGGCCTGATGCGGGAGCCGGGCTGGAGCCTGACAGCGTAGGGGATCCGGCTCCTCCCGCCTGCGGACACCGGGGCTTTGTAGACCGAGGCGTGGGGGTGGCGCTGGACGTTTCCTGCCGGGGAGAACCGAATCGTAGATCTGCCGCGCCCCGGCCCCAGCAACAAAGCCGGGCAGCCCTGGCACCGAGTCGCGCTCGCAGGCAGCGGAGGGCGCCGGCCCCCGCCCCGGCTCGCACCACCGCAGCGCGGCTCCCGGGATGGATGCGGCAGAGGCTCCGGCTCTGCGCGGGGATGGCGAGCGCCGCGGCGCCTTCTGGCGGGCGCGGAGGAGATTGCTCGGGTCGGGAGCCCTGGCTGGAAGGTCCTTGTCTCTCTGGCCCTCATCCCTTGGCCCCCCAAACCGCTACGTCTCCGTAACGGTTCATGGTCCCCGTCATTTCCCCATTCGCTCTGAGTGTAGCCTAGGGACAACAATTGGGTACAGCAGGCCGGAGGTGGGGCCGTGTGTTCTAACCTCAAGGAAAACTTGAGTGGGTAGGATGGGATTAAGGAAACCAGACATCCCTGGAGATAAACACTGCCTACGTTAACAAAGATGGTCACCCCCCCCCCTCCGCCCCTCTTCTCCGAATTCCGAGCAACCAACTGAGGTAAGCCGTTATGCTCTGCCTGGCCTACCTCCCCCTAACTAACTGCTTCTTGGTACAGACTTGAAGGGGATCCTCGGGAAAGGGTCAGGCGAGAAGGGGTCCTTTCACATATAGGCCATAGGTGGACTCCTGACCCTGACCAGAATTAAAAGCCTACGGTTCTCAGAAGGATCGAAATTTCATGCAAAAACGGGGAGAACCTGATGAAAAAAATGTGCTGCAAACGGACGTTTCCTGTCCTGACCACACACACAATGTAAGATAGGGGACTCTTGAAAGAACCGTGTGTGTCTGCTGGGGAAAAATGGGAAATTCCACCCCTCTTAAACCAAAATTTCCAGATCAAAAGTTAAATGACAAAAACTTTAAAATAAATCAAGGACTTTTTTTTTTTATTACAGCTGGAAGCCCTCCCCTAAGCAAGCGGTAAAGGGAAATATCAACATACTGCCTATATAAAAAATACTTGATAGTCGTCTGGTGTGAGAACCAAAGTTATGTTTTGAGTTTTAATCACTGTGCCCAAGAGATCCATAAAACAAACAAACAAAATGCCTCTAACCTGTAAGTCCCTCACCCAAGGCCTGATACTCCCCAAGATGCTGGAGCCTGCTGTTTACGTGAGATAACAAGCCACATGTTTTCACTTCCCTAAACAAATTTGGTTGTCCACCCAACTGCGCAGGATGTGTTCGATCACTCCTAGACGAGAGGCACCTAGGAAGGGCCTCAGGATGTATGCTGGCCCCTGATTGGACGGAGGTGGGAAGTACAAAGCCTTGTGGGTTTGCCTGGACGATGTAGCTCGTGGCCATTTTCTGGGAACCCTGGAAATGGACCTGGTCAGAGTCTTATCATCCTGGCTAGGGTTTAATTAAAGCTTACTACAAATTTCAAAAAAAAAAACAAAAACAAAAAACTGTAGCGGTCTTATTCTCAACCAGTGGGAGTAACACAGGCTTAGTGGTCCATGCCTGTACTCCTAACACTGTGGCAGCAGAAGCGGGAGGATTAGCAAGTTGTTTTGGTCTGGGCCACATTAGGGAGACCTGTCAAAAAAAAAACAATACCTAGAGAAATGGTTCAGTGGTTTGCTGCCCCCTTCCGGTCTCCTCAGGTACAGACACATGTGGCGTACACTCACATAGATACACACACACACACACACACACACACACACACACACACACACACACGAGGGTAGAGGGTTAAGCTCAGTGATAGAATGTTTGTTCTTTTGAGATTTTTCATAGTTTCTCCCTACATATGAAAATCTCATAGAAAGCACACACATGTTCCTCATACATGTGCCTACATGTGCCTATGTTTATGTGTTGAAACAATTGGTTAGGCTGTGGAGGTTTGGACGAGGAATGCCTTCCATCAGTTCAGGTATTCGAACACTTGGTCTCCAGCTGATGACCCTGTCTGGGGAGGGGGTGCGGCTTCTGGGGAGGAAGCCCCTCACTGGGGGGTTTGTAGCCTCACCCCGTCTGCAGATCACATTCTGCTTCATTTTTCTTGGTTGAGGCGTGATCATCCCCCTGCTCCTGTTACCATGCCTACCCACCACAATGGACTCATATTTCCCAGAAGCCGCAAGCTCAAATAAGCCCTTTCTTAAGTCATTCTTAGTCATGGCATTTTATCACAGCAAGAGAAAAGTGGCAGGTACACTGGCTAACCCGGATTCAATAAGTCACTAAATGTCACCTTCGGGGCCGGCAAGGTAGTTCAGCCAGTAAAAGCACTTGCTACTCAGGTGTGATCATGTGAGTTAGATGTCCATGTTCTCTCTCTAATAAGTAATAAAAATAAACTCCTTGGTCAGTGTGGGTTCAAAGAATTTGTGACAATTTCTAATCCTCCATGATGACTAGTGACCAAAATCTATCTATCTCTCTCTCTCTCTCTCTCTCTCTCTCTCTCTCTCTCTCTCTGTTTTTTTGAGACAGGGTTTCTCTGTGTAGTTTTGGTGCCTATCCTGGATCTCACTCTGTAGACCAGGCTGGCCTCAAACTCACAGAGATCGGCCTGGCTCTGCCTCCCAAGTGCTGGGACTAAAGGTGTGTGCCACCACTGCCCGGTTCAACCAAAATCTCTTTAAAGCTTAGCTTGTACTTACTTTTAGTAAGTGTTATGTATTCATATTTAGTAATTAAATATATATTTGAAAAGATTTTAACCATGTCAAATTACATGCTTCATTGTGTATCATCTGGCAGCATCACTGATACACAACCTAATATAGTCAACCTACGCTTACTGTAACAAAAATCAGGATTAAACTAAAAAGATGCCCTGGCCCTGATGTCACAGGCCTAGAACACCACCAGCTTCTCGGGAGGCCGAAGCAAGAGGATGAGAAGTTGGAGGATATCTTGGGCTGCACAGTGAGTTTAAGGCCAGCCTAAGCAATGTAGTGAGGCCCCGTCAATCAAAAGTAAAGAGAACGGAAGACGGAGATCTCCGATGGAGGACTGCCTAACATTCACAAGGCTCCATCCCCCAGGCCACCTAAATAAAGACAAGTAAGCAAACTGAAGCTGGAGCTGGGGAGATGCCTTGTTGGCTCCCTGGAGTGGTCGTGGTGCACATGTTTAATCTGAGAGCTCAGGAGGTGGAGGACCTCTGTGAGTCCAAACAACACACACACACACACACACACACACACACAAACGCTTGTCACTCTTGCAGAGAATCTGAGTTTGGTTCCCATCATCCATGTGGTTCTTCTCACAACTGCCTGTAACTCCAGTTCCAGGGCATTCAATGTCTTCCTTTGCAAGTGCACATACCCACACACAGACACGCAGAGAGACAGATCAGATGTGTACACACACACCACACACACAATGATGTTGTTTTGAATTATAAACAACACCTAGCTAAACAGTAGCCTCTTTCCTTGTGCCAAACATTGTAAGCATTCGGTTATTTATGCAGTAACAACTAACAATCCCACAATGAAAGCGCTTCTGTCTCATTCTCTAAACGAGGAAACAGGAATTGCTTCGCTGAGAAAGGGCAAGATTAAGATTAGAACTTGACAGGTTGCCTCCGTGTCCAGCCAGGTAGCCAGTATATGACACTGTCTCCAAGCACCACGCACCACAAATGGCTAGGAATGCCATCCAATACAAAATCGTAAGCTTAATTAAAACATAAGAGTTGGAAACTTTTTTCCTTGTAATTCAGTTTTATGGATCTCAAGTGTGAACTTTAAAGAAAATGTCAGGAGGTTGGACACATCTCTCAGCGATGAGTGCCTTCAGCCACAAAACATACCTAACGATATCAAAGACAATAAAATCTACAGTGTTTGGGTTCCCAGCTACTCGAGAGAGTAAAGTAGGGGGATCACTTGAGTCTCAGAGTTTAGCAACAGCCTGGGCAAAATATATGCTCTAAAAAAATGCTCCTGAGGGCACTGGAGAGGTGGCTCAGTGGTTATGATCACTGGCTGATCTCCCAGAGGACCTGAGTTTGATTCCCAGCTCCCACTTGGCCACTTATAACTCTTAGTAACGCCAGACCCAGGAGATCCAATGCCCTCTCCTGTCCTCAGGTACCAAGCTGCATTAGGGCACAGCCACACATGTAGGCATCACTCACACACATAAAATAAAATGAATCATTTTTTGGAGACAGAGTTTCTCTCTGTATAACAGCTCTGGCTGTCCTGGAACTCACTCTGTAGCCCAGGCTGGCCTCGAACTCACAGAGATCCACCGGCTCTGCCTCCTGAGTGCTGGAATTAAAGGTGTGCACCACCCACCCTGGCAGAATAATTTTTTTAAACAACAAGAAGGGGATTTATATCAGAGAAGACATAAAATTCTTATCAAATGGGAGAAAGGCAGTGGAAGGTCTGTGTGCTCATTACTCCTGGAAGGATTTTACTTTTAGGGTTCTCTGTTCCGTAAGAATATCGCTGCTTGTAATAGTAAAGCCAGTGACATGCACAGCCTTCCTTTCTAAACAACTGGATCAAGCAATCGAGTCTGGAGTTAAATATTTAGTCACTAGGGAGAGGAAGTATTATTTGGACTAAGACAAATGTAAGCACAGGCTGGACTCAAGATTGTAAAGACTGACTTTTTAACTATTGGACTTCCGTCTGCAGGTGATAAATTGTCATAAACAGGCTTTTCTAAAGGGCACATGATTTTTCTTTTTACATTCATTAGTGTGTGTGCTCATGTGGGCACACCTGTGAGTGTGCCGCACACCAACGTGGAGCTCAGAGGACAGGCTGAGAATGTCTGCTCTGCTGTTCTACTTGAGTTCCCTGGATGGAACGTAGGCTTGGCAGGAAGTACCTTTACCATGCCGTCTCGTTGGCCTCGGAGGCTTTATTTTACTTTATTTTAGTGTCGGGATGTTTTGCCTGCATCTATGCTTGTTCACTATGTGTGTCCCTGATGCCTGTGGAGACCAGAAGAGGTGTCAGATCCCAGGGACTGGAGTTGGATGGTTGTGAGCCACCATGTGGGTGCCGGAAACCAAACCATCTTTCCAGGCCCTGCATTATATTTCCCATAAAGACAAACAAGTTCTTTGGACTCATTCCAGGTTTTAGTCAAAGACTGAGACAGGAAAAGTTAAATATGAACCTAGAATTCGAGAAAATAATGATTACTTTAAAAGAAAGAAAGAAAGGAAGGAAGGAAGGAAGGAAGGAAGGAAGGAAGGAAGGAAGGAAGGAAGAAAGAAAGAAAGAGGGTCCAGAGCGGAGGCTCCCGGTGGATAAGAGCACTGGCTGCTCTTGCAGAGGACTAGGGTTAGTTCCAATAATTCACATAGAATTATCATCTGTAACTCCAGCTCCACGGGGTCTCTGCCTCCTTGGACACCAGGTGTGCATGTGGGTGCACAAACATCTGTGTAAACAAAACACTTAGACACATGAAAACATCTTTAAAAGAAGAAGAGGAAGAGGAAGAAGAGGAGGAGGAGGAAAAGAAGGAGGAGGGGGAGGAGGAGGAGGAAAAGGAGGAGTAGATGAAGAAGAATTATTCAGGTTGGTCTAGAGGTGGCCTGGTGGGCTAAAGGCACTTGCAACCAAACCTGATGACTCCAGTTTGATCCCCAGGTCCCTCAGAGTAGTAGAAGGAGAGAAATAATTCCTGCAGATTGTCATCTGACCTACACACACACACACACACACACACACACACACACAATTATTAAAACTTAGAAGAGAATCTTTTAAAAAAATGATAGGAGGGACTAGAAAGTCTCCTCAGTGGGGTAAGAGCACTAGATACTCTTCCAGAGGACTCGGGTTCAATTTCCAGCACCCACATGGCAGGCACCACATCCCCTGTGGTTCTAGGGGATCTGACACCTCATCTGGCCTCCGAGGACACCAGGCATGCAAGAGGTACACTTATATAACATGGGCAAAATATCTATATATATAAAATAAAAAAGCTAAAAGTTTTTAACTAAAAATGATTATATATGATATGTATTATGATATATGTATATATAATGGTTATATATGTACATATGTATATGGCTCAGTGTGAAGGCAGCTTCAAGAGACTGGTACTAGTTGGATATTATGACAGTTTTAGCATAAAATAATTCACAATAAGAATGAAATGTGAATTATTGGAAAATATGAATCTATTAGCCTAAACTGAAGGAAAAAATTAAGAATCTGGCTGGGCGTGGTGGCAGTGCCACTGTAAGTCTAGCACCAGAGAGACAGTTAGGCGTAGGGAAAGGGTGGATGCCGGCTGATAAGTGTGGAGTGGGTGGAGTTGTGAATGGCTACTTTATAACTACCACAGTAAAAACCAGTTACAGTAAGATGAATAAATGAATGTTAATTAAAGAGGAAATTTGATTAAGAGCAGGATCTATACATTTTTATGATGTTTTAATCCTTGTGGCATTGAGGATCAAACCCAGGGCTTCTAGAACATTAGGCAAGTACCATATCCCCAGCTCCAGAAAGCCCCTTCTGATTGGCTTATTTGTTGTGGAATATGACTTTAACTAGGCAAAGATGTGTTCCATTTGTTTATACTACAGACTATTACTCTAACTGTGTACAGGTGTGTTACTTTTGTTTATGCTGCATTTGTTTAACTATGCAAAGATGTGTAACATTTGTTTCACCTTGCCTGCCTAAGGCACCTGATTGGTCTAATAAAGAGCTGAATGGCCAATAGCTAGGTAGGAGAGGGATGGGCGGGGCTGGCGGGCAGAGAGGATAAATAGGAGAGGAAATCTAGGCTCCAGAGGAGGAGGAAGAAGAGAGGAGAGAACGGGGAACACATCCAGGGTCAGAAGCCAGTCAGCCAAACATAGAGACAGCCAGAAAGTAAGATACACAGAAAGAAGAAAAGGTAAAAAGCCCCGAGGCAAAACATAGACAAAGAGAAAGAGGTTAAGTTAAAAGAGCTACCCAGAAATGAGCCGAAGGTAGGCTGAGCATTCAGAACTAATAATAAGTCTCCATGTCGGGATTTGGAAGCTGGTTGGTGGCCCCAAAGAAACAGCCGGGTACCCTTATTAGTTTCGAACTTTCCAGTGCATGACAGACAGCATCTCTAGGAGACACATCACTTAGGAGGACTGAAGGGACACAGTGTAACTCCAGACATGCTACCCTGACAAAGACATAGTGTAGTACAGAGTTCTGTCTGGGGGTAGTTAGCTTGATTCTAAGTAGGAAGATAAAGACAGGCTTAATGAGGGGAAATAGATGTATATACATATCTGTATAAATATAAACTAACTTGTATTTTTTTAAATGCCATTCATTTTTCAAAGGAAGACTGAGAAACTTCTAGATTAAAGATGGCTAAGGTACTACTTCTACCGGGACCTACCAACATGGGCTGTGTTTGCACTAAAACCTTACACCCAGAGCACACTGCAGGGAAAAGGGACAGGAGAGGGTCTGGAGAGACGAGGAAGTGTAGCTGGAATTTTCTTGGTCCTGCCTGGCCCAAGGTCAGGACAAATCTCTCTCACCCGCCAGTCCCGCAGCTTCTCAGACTCAACCAAGTAAACACACAGAGACTTATATTACTTATAAACTTTATGGCTGTAGCAGGCTTCTTGCTATCTGTTCTTATGTCTTAAATCAACCCACTTCTATTAATCTATAAGTTGCCACGTGCTCGTGGCTTATCAGTATCTTAACATCTGCTTCTCATCATGGAGGCTGGCAGTGTCTCCCTGACTCAGCCTTCCTGTTCCCAGAATTCTCCTCTCTCCTTATCCCACCTATACTTCCTGCCTGGCTACGGGCCAATCAGTGTTTTATTTATTAACCAATCAGAGCAACACACTTAACATACAGAACATCCCACAGCAAGGAAGGATTAAGATCACTTGTTTCTCTCTCTTCAAGTGGACAGGAATTGGGCTCCCAGAACCCAGGCTGAGTGGCTTACAATTGCCTGTAACTCCAATTCCAGGGGATCCTACATCCTCTTCTAGCCTCTGTGGACACCTGCTCATGGGTGCTATCCACAGACACACACAAGCTCATAACTAAGAACAAAAGTAGGCTAGGCATAGTGTCACACACCTTGAATCCTACCACAGCCTGGGAAGAGCAAGCTTCCAGGCGGCAGCCAGGGCTGAAAGGGAAAGTCCACAGCGTAGCAAAACTAAGACTTTTTCTGAGGGGTTTTAGGGAACGGAAACACCCACACATATTCTCTCGATGGTTTCATTTCCTTATTTTTTTATTTTCTCATCTTGTTCTCATCATGTTGTACTACTCTGTAGTAGAATATTTTAAGGTGTGTTACTTTTGTTTATGTTGCATTTGTTTAACTCTGTGAAGCTGTGTTACTGTGCCTGTGTAAAACACCTGATGGTCTAACACAGAACTGAACAGCCAATAGCAAGGCAGGAGAAAGGACAGGATGGGCTGCAGGCAGAGAGAATATGTAGAGGGGGAAATCTGGGAGGAGAGGTCTAAGAGCTAGAGCCAGAGAAGAAGGAGGCCATCGGGGTCCAGCCACACAGCAAGTCATGAAATAAGAATAAAATTTACAGAAGTTAGAGAAAGGAAAAAGCCCAGAGGCAAAAGGTAGATGGGATAATTTAAGATAAGAAAAGCTGGCTAGAAACTAAGCCAAGCTAAGGCCGGGCATTGATAATTAAGAATAAGCCTCCATGTATGATTTATTTGGGAGCTGGGTGCCGGGCCCCCCAAAAAGACCAACAAACAACATCACTGATCTGTTGCTTCCTCACGTCGTATCCTCTTGTTGCTCCTGCCTCTCCAGCCGTTTTACAGTTTGTATATTCCAACAAAACCTTTTGAGGCAATCCCAGAGTCACACAAAGGGCACATTCCATAATTAAGTGAATGATTATAGAAACCATGACTGTGTAAACGTTTTTGAACTAACTCCCTGCAATTAGAGGGTAACTGGCGAGTGCTGAGTCTCCAGGCAAGGAGTCCGTATATCCTCTAATTAAAGCCCAAGCCAACCTTCCTGAGACAAACCGTATGTTTTTTAGCATCAGCTCAAGCCTGTACTTTCAAAGATACTACAGCATACTAATACTAAAATCTTAAGATGTACTTTTTGTCCTGTGTGTAGCTCCTGATTATCTAACACCGGCAGCCCTCATTTGGGGCTACAGAGTCAAGTTATTTTCTGTAGCCTTGACTAGTCAGATTATATTTTCACAAATTGAGGTCAGGAATCGGTGCAAGGACTTAATCATTTGCCAGCTAGCAATAATTGGACTGTCTTTGTATTTACAACCTAGCCAGACAGAATAACTGTGTGTCCTCATGAGTTAAAAATTGGAAACATTTATCTAAAAAAAAAAAAAACATTAGCAAGGCATCAGGTCTAATCTAAAGCTCTTTTGAATCTTTGTTTCACCTAATGATGTACAAGAAACCTTTGACTTCATATCTCAGCATAAAGATTAAAGGAATTTGAGCCAGTCTGGCTCCTGGACACAAATGTTTCCCTAAAGCATAAATCTGAGCTGTGGTCTAAAGCAGCTCCTAAGTGTGACTCACAGGCCTCGTGGAACAACAGGTCTTTGTTATGAAACATATCCTGGTTTTATTTATAGTCATCAAACTCTGTGTCAATTAGACAATACAGCTTAAGGAGGACTCATCTTTCAGACAAAAGATCAAGATATATTCATGAGATAAACACACTACAATGCAGGGAGTGGGGGATCCCCACATACATATGCATTATATCAGGTACCAGAGAAAAGCATGTAGGCACAGCAGAAGACAACCTGGAGTCTGTATTCTCTGGAGCTCTGCTTGAACGAGACATACCCATCCGTTTTTCTTCAGGTGGCTTGACACCTAAACTTCAATTGCTACCTGCTGTTACTCTGACATGGACACAGGCACCAGCAGAATCCCAATACGTGGGAGGCAGAGTCAGGCAGACCTCTGTGAGTTCAAGGTTGCCTGGTCTACATAATGAGTTCCAAGGCTATATAGTGAGACCCTGTCTCAACAAACAAACATCACATAACTAAATAAATCTCAAGATGGGAAAAGAGGGAGAGGAGAAAGGAGGAGAGAGAGAGAGAGAGAGAGAGAGAGAGAGAGAGAGAGAGAGAGAGAGAGAGAGAGAGAGAACATGAGGTCTCAGCTCTGGATCAGTTCATCGAAGCAAATCATGACTAAAAATGCTGGCTCTTTTGGAGGTCAGCAGTCTGTTCAAACTACAGGTCATCATGGGGGTTATTTAAACCTCCTTCTGAGCCAAAATGGTTTTAAGAATCCTATAACAAGAGAGATGTGAGTGGGAAATATCGTGTGATCTTAGATTGAATCCTGGTCCTCAGTTGGGGAAAATGGCTGAGGGCAGTTGAGAAAGCTAGAAGGAGAATGGTAGATTAGTAAATGTTTAATTTGGTTAAAAGATAAATGTTAAAGGGTAAATGTTAGGTTTCTCGAAAATTGATAACTGGTATCTAAGACTATTTCCTTGTCCTTAAACTTAAAGGAACTCTAAGATGTAAGGCAGTAAGGTAGCAGGATGTGTGCAACTTGTTCAAAACAGGGCTGGAGAGATGGCTCAGAGCAGAGGACCTGGGTTCAATTCCCAGCACCCACATGGTGGCTCACAACTGCCTGTAATTCCAGTTCCAGAGATCCGATACCTTCTTCTGGCTCCAAGGGCACCAGGGACGCCAGTTGTACACATAGGTGAGACACCATACACATAAAAATAAAATTTAAGAAAAAAAAAAACTGTTCAGAAAAAAATAGTAATATGGTGTGACCTAGATAGGACACGACTGTCAACTGTAACAGGCGCATTTTATATTTTATTGATAACTGAATGATTGTTAATATTGTACTAAATTACACAAAATTATAGAAAAATAATAAAACAAATATGAAAAATGGAAGAAGGGGAATTATCAAAATAAATAAATTTGGCAAAGGCTGGTCAAGGTGATTCAAGAAGACATTGCTGTCACTGACTGAACTTGAACTTTTTAGTAGTGCTAAGAGATAAATGCCACAGAACAGGGGTGCTGCTAGGCAAATTCATTCTGTATGTAACTTTTAGTCAAATATCTACATAACAATAAAGCTGGACATTTCTATTTTCAAGTTATGTCTTTCCTTACCAATGTTGGCGCCTTCCACACTGAGCAATCATACCCACGTAATACATTCCTTTTAGATACGCGAGTGCACTCTGGATAATTCTTCTGATTTCTAAGTTTGGAATTCTTTCAAAGTAAACTATTTACCAGTCACTCCTCTCTGGGTGTGGCGCTGTACACCTGAAATCCCAGCACTCCAGAGGCAGGAGGGTGACTACAGGGGGAGCCACCTAGTGGGTGGGCAGATGTGGGCCAGCTACGCACTAGAACACACCCAGACAGCAACCGAACTCAGCTGAGAAACAGGTGGACAGTGCCTGGCCTCTAGAGACACTTAGCTCTTGTTCTCAGCAAAACTGAGGCAACAAACCCAGAATATGCTACTCCTCCTCTTCTTCTTCTCCTCCTACTCCTCCTCCTCCTCCTCCTCCTCTTCCTCCTCTTCCTCCTCCTCCTTCAGTTTATAAATAGCTTCATTGTGGCGTTTTCCTTTTTTTAAAACCCTTTTTTTAAAAAACAAAGTTTCACTGGATAGCCCAGGCTGTCCTGGAACTCTCTGTAGACCAGGCTGGCCTCAAACTCAGAGATTCACCAACCTCTGCCTCCTGAGTGCTGGGATTGAAGATGTAAGACAACATGCAGTGTGGCATTTTCACACATTTGTGGCATTATGTTTTGTCCTTATTCATTCTCTCTCCCTCTGACTGTCCTCTCCTGTTCCTCTCTCCCCCAGGTAATTCCCCCTTTAGCGATTGCCATGACAGAGTTGCAGCAGGTGGCAATCGAAGTTCAAGGTGTCAGCCCACCAGGAGGCAACTCCCTGATGGGTGAATCTCAGACAGGCAAGGCCCTGAGACCACAGACCCCAGAGTGCCTTTTGCTTCTCTGTGCCTTTACATGTTGGATGCTGCCATCTTTCTCTGGTATCTGGCATGCTGTGAATGGGTGTGGGGAGATCCCCACTGCCTGTACTGTAGTGTGTTTATCTCAGGGAAACATCCATGTTCTACTGGGCATTTTTGCCTGTGGATTATTATGAAGATGGTTTATTCTTAAGCTGTACTGTCTCAATGATGACAATAATGTTATTTTAAATAGAGCCTTGATTCTTAAAAATATAAACAAGGAGTCGGGCGGTGGTGGCAAACACCTTTAATCCCAGCACTCGGGAGGCAGAGGCAGGCGGATCTTTGTGAGTTCGAGGCCAGCCTGGGCTACCAAGTGAGTTCCAGGAAAGGCACAAAGCTACACAGAGAAACCCTGTCTCAGAAAACCAAAAAATAAATAAATAAATAAATAAATAAATAAATAAATAAATAAATAAAAACAAGGAAGTGTCGCACAGATAGAACACATGAGTTTCTTCTGAGAAACCATATAGACCGTGGCTTAGTTTAATGATTAAGAAAAAAAATTGAGTCCCACTTAGCCCAGCTAGCTTAAATTCTTTTAGGCTTAATGCTGGGAACTGTGTTCACAGGTTTTGGAGTGCATCACAGCTGAAAGAAAGCTTTGAAAATTACTTGAAGTTAGACTGAGACTTTTTTGTCAAATAGCTTTGAGGTGAAAAACTCGTGAAGACAATCTAAAGTTTTAGAAAGGCACATAGTTGAGTGAGGAACTCTTTAAGGCCAGGGAACAAGAATAAAGTGGTCCAATTATTACCAGCTGATACACTTTTCTTGCTAGGACTGGTTGATGACCAAAGGTGATGATTAATTCCTTGTACCCGTTTTTGCCCTCAATCTCCTGCTATAAGAAACTATTGGTGAGTAGGTGTGCACCCTAAAGATTTAAAGTAGAGCTGACTGATTCTTTATCATGTATGAAAGTTTAGGTTTGTGATTCCTTTAAGATTCCTTGTAAGATTAACTTTGAAGACAAGTAATAAAGTAATTGGCCCTTTCTTTGTAACTGCAAAATGCAGCCTGCCAGTAAATGACCTGACTGAGAAGAATATCTTGCTTGCCTACACGGTTTATCTATAAGAAGTTGCTTGGCTATGAATGTATGTGGGTTCTTGGGATAATTTGTTTTTCACCTGTGATATGTAAAATGTTTAATCATGTAAGGGATGTGGAAAACATGCTGTTTTTTATTTGTGTTCATTGTAATAATTCATTTGAAAAACAAAATGTAACCACAGTGTCATTTTTATTTTGTCTGAAAGATTTTGCTGGGTTATATAAGCTGTAAGGGAAATAATAGAGATAGAGTTAAGAAAGTTAAAATGAGTTAGAAGGAAAACATCAGGAATGAGAGATGGAAATCACCAGGAAAAGAAAGAACAGAGAATGCAAAGGCAGAATAAAGAAAAGGTCTGACGGAAACCACCAAGAGAGTGAGTGTCTTTTCCCTTCACCCCCTCAGATAGAAAAGTCTAGAAATCGCCGACTCCGTGGCTTCCCTTTGAGCCCGCTCTGATGGGGGCTGCAGCAATATCTGGCACCCAAACAGGGACATTGAAGGGATAATCAAGAGGACTGTCCGTGGGAGAAGAGGCAGCTCTTCTCGGAGATTGTCCAAGATGGAGGCATCTCCTGGGGATTGTCCAAGAAGAAGGCAGTCCTCTAACGGTCTCCACAGATAGGATCTTGCTCATAGTGCTGCGGCCCCTTGGTTACTGAAGGCAGAGTAAGGAAGCGGAAATAATCTTAAAGAGTTCCCCAATTTCCCTTACGTTCCCACACCCCTGTGTTTGCCTGTCCCTCAGAATGAGTCAAGGAGGGTCTAAAGAAAAACAACTCTTCATTGATATCATTAAACATATGCTTAAAAATGGAGAAATTGAGATCAGCACTGGTCAGCTGACTGATTTTCTTAGTTTGTACAAACAGTCAGCCCCTGGTTTCTATACCAGGAAACTTTAGATTGGAAACTTGGGATACAATAGGAATAAATGTTAAGAACTGGTATGCAGGGAAAGGAGGAAAGGACATGCCTCCTACAGCATTTTCTATTTGGAGTGTGCTTAGACAGGCACTGTCAGATGATAAAGAGCCCATGTGTGTGGTGATATATTGTGTGTCCTAATAAACTTGCCTGAGGATCAGAGGACAGTCAGCCGGCCATTAGATTAGACATAGAGGCCAGATAGTGGTGGCATACACTCTTAATCCTATCACGTGGGAGCCAGAGATCTGTCTGGATCTCTGTGAGCTCAAGGCCACGCTGGAAACAGAGCCAGACAGTGGTGGCACACACGTTTAATCCCAGGAACTGACATGGCTGGGCAGAGAACAGTATATAAGGCGTGAGGAGACAGGAACAAAAGCAGTTCAGCTGAGACCCTTTCGGGTGAGGACTCAGAGGCTTTCAGTCTGAGGAAACAGGACTGGCTGAGGAGTTGGCGAGGTGAGGCTGGCTGTGGCTTGCTCTGCTTCTCTGATCTTTCAGCTTTCACCCCAGTATCTGGCTCTGGGTTTTTTATTAAAAGACCACCTAAGATTTGAACAACACATGCGTGCTCTGGAGCCCTCTGCTCCCCCTCTTTATGAGGAAACTCCTTTGTTGCTATCTTATTCAGGATCTAAGAAAGACAGAAGAGTCTTATAATCCTGACTGGCCTCCCCTGCAATGCCTGACTCGGTAAATCCCTCCACGAGACCCTCTGAGAACTCAAAAAGGGGTGGGTGGGGTTTGCTGCTGATGTAGTCAGGCCCACCAGCAAGGTGAATCACTGGGGAAAGAAAAGTAAGAGTCAACTTACAGAAGGCTTGTGACGTGCGTGCGTCCTAGCTTGACTGAAACTGACAGAGCAGGCCTCAATGACAGCGTCTGCGGCGCTATGCCAGGGCCCTGGCACTAAACTGGAAATTCTAAAAGGTGACCCCCTACCTTACCTCACCAGCATTGGGGATAATTCTACTTACTCACCTCTCCGGCAGTTTTCCTCCTCTCCTGCTCTGGGCACTTGTCTCCACTTCCTCTGGGTGAGTGTCACTACAGAGCTGCTTGCTTTGTTTAGAAAACCACACCTGTGTCAGGAAGCTTCTTCTAGCCCTGCAGGCCCCCATCATATGGAGAGGGACACCTCTCCTCTGTAATTTGAGATGTTTCTATCTGACAAGTCTTCCAGTCCCTTTGGAGACGTCCAACCCTTGTTATCGGGACACTTACCCTCTCTGCTTCCTTGTAATTCTTCTCAGCTCCCTCCTTTAACTTCCTTACCCCTCCCTAAGCGCTGTCTGCATTCCCAATCCTCATTTAACCCTGAGAGTCTCCCCCCTTCACAGTTTGGAATGAACTATTTCCCTCTCGCCCATGGAACAGCTCTTTTGATTTCTTTACTGTACCTATATTCATTCATGGTATACTATAAGAGGATTAATAAAATTGCCAGTCTCCCTATATATTGTATGTATGATTAAAAGGTTTATTTCAATACTAAAAGAATTTCTGTACAAAATCATTATTTTTAAGGCTCACCTAACAGAGATGAAACTTAAAGTCCTAGACAAAAGCTACTAACATATTGTGAACTGTTAAGAATAATTAAGAAATGCAAGTTAACGGCTAGTCACCTTATAAGTGATCAATTTTTTTTAAATGTTCAAAACTATATTTGTGGTCATGCTAAGTATTAATGCAATCAATTCCTTACTTAGCCCCCGGCATTGAAAATGTCTAAGCTTCTCACAATAGACAGAACTGCCCCATGCCTTGCTGCTGGCAGGACTCTGTTCAAACTCAACTGCCCTGCTTTGCCTGGTCACGGTAGGGTCAGCTCCCCAAGCTGCTCCTTTACAGAAAAATCTCCGACCTAGTTCTGACAGCCAAAGGCCCATGCTGCTCTGTATGACAGCCGAAGACCTCCAACCCCTGCCCCCAACAAAACCGTGGAGACCTCCGGAGCCTCGGGTCACCTGTCTGAGTCAATGGGTCTCTTTCATTTTGATTGCTACATAGAACATTTAGATTATATTTCCAGTCATAGTTTATCCTTTTCAGAGCTCTAAGGGTATGGACTGACTGTAGCTTTAAATATAACAAACAACCTTTCCTGAGGCTTCAGGTGCCTTCTCAGTTTTTTTTTTGTTTTTTTTTTTTTTTTCATAAGTAAATATCAGGCGACCGGCCTTACTTCCTAAGGCTAATGCCAGGTCCAAAAACAATTTGCCTTGCTAGATTTCAAGTAAGAAATAAACTCACCAAACAGGTTTCAAGGTAACTTATTACTATTCCCTTGTTTTACTGTGACTACTTCTGTAATCAATCACCCGTGTCTTCTGAAAAATAACTGGATGAAAAAAGATGTAAAGTTTAAGGCTTAAGCTATGAGGATTCAAAAAAATACCTTAAGGTATAAAAAGGTGTTTTTATATAAGATCTGAGGACATAAAAGCTTAAGTTACGATAAAAATTATTTAAGATATGTAAAAATAGTAAAAATGTTTCAAATCTCTTCCCTTCTTTATGCTATTGTTATATTGAGACTTCAAAAGATCAGAGTTCTGACATTAGTAGACAAAGCTCTGATAAGCTATTAATCCAGCTCTGGTAAACACTGACCATTACTATCAAGAGTCAAGATTTTAAATCCCCTTTGAATGTTTTCTAAGTACAGAGTTAAACATGTTTCTGATTATGTAGAGAACGTCTGCCTATTTTACATACACCTAATCTTCTAAATAAAGGAAAGAATATTAATGCCTTTAACCAAAATCACTTTTAGGTTTCCAAACTTTTACTGTGACTCAAAGGTATGAGTCTGCTGCCTTTCCTATAATATGGATCTCAATACAGACTACAAACAACAATAATGCTAACATATCTAGGACTTTTGCCTCTTTAAAGAGGTTCTTATAAGCTTTGGGAAATCAACTTGAATTCACCACCTCTCCCAGGTCAAAACAATCTCCAGATGATTACTGCCAATCAACAGTCTGTTTCCCCACCTGCCTATTCCTCACGGGGTGGGACCTTTTCTCCCTTTCCTTGGTTGGGGGACACCCCTTTCCCATCTGCCAGGAGAGTGGACCTGGAAATTTCAAATATACATTTAAGAGAAAATTTTCCCCCTTAAAATCCCTTAGCTTCATTTTCTGCCCATTACTGTACCTTTTTTCTAGCAGATTTCTGATCAGTTAAAGGCTACAGACTGCTCCAACTGCCGCCTGCACGTTCCTGGCCCCAGAGGGTCCTACCGAGCCTGGAAAACAAATGAAGCAGTCTGCTCTTCCCTGACTTGGTCAATATCCCAGTCTTTAGTGTTCCCAATAATAGCCCGAAGTCAGCAGGAAATATCACGGATGATTTCAACATCCTTTGTCACTCATTTGTTATTAACAAAAAAGGCTGGGATATTAAGTTCCATACCCGGGACATATGACTCATTCATCACATCAAACCTGGACCTCGTTGCCAGGTTCTCCCAACTTCCCTCAGTCCCTACCTGATACAGGGTATGGCTGCCCATAACCTGCCCTCTACACTGAACTCTCTAGCCCGGGGGCTGGACTGCCCTTAAAAAATGTTCTGTTACTTATTGTATAAATTCCGCCCATGATCCTGATATGTATATTTTAATGGCTCCATATGTACTTTTGTCAGTTAATCTGGTATGAGGATCTTGCTGTGTGTATATTTAAACAGGTTGCTACTGTCCTCTCAAAGTCAAAATGGTTTATTAATTGCTTTGATTACAATGTTGAGATCTATGTCAGCTTCTGTTACAGGTTTGGTTCAGCAGATACACACTGCTAACCAAGTGAACTCTTTATTTAGAAATGTATCATTAACATTGGTTACTCAGGAAAGGATTGACCCAGAATTAACAGGTAGAGCTAATGCTTTAGAAGAAACCATTTTTTACATGGGGACTCAGATCCAAAATATTAAGACATGCTTAACCTCATGTCATGCTAACTATAAATGGATTTGTGTTATTCCTCTGCCTTACAGTAGATCAGAGATGTCCTGGGAGCAAGTACAGCTCACCTATAAGATGTTTGAAATAGTTGTCAGCTATTAATAATCAATATGGATATTCTTCATTCTCAGATTAGTGTTATTAGTCATTCTAGGCTACAGATATCCTCTGCAAAAGAGGTGGCTAGTTAGTTCACTAATTCAGTCAAAAATTTTGTTCAAAATAACTCTTTATGGAGTTTTATTAGTTTGGGAATCATTGGAGGATTAAGTATTCTACTTCTATTCCTTCTTCCAGTCATCTTCAGATGTTTAAGATCCACAGTACGCTCTGCCCAAACGGATAATCACACACCTCATTTAATAAGCAAAAAGGGAGGAGATGCTGGTGGCCTGTCAGAGGAGCAGCAGGTGGCAATCGAAGTTCAAGGTGTCAGCCCACCAGGAGGCAACTCCCTGATGGGTGAATCTCAGACAGGCAAGGCCCTGAGACCACAGACCCCAGAGTGCCTTTTGCTTCTCTGTGCCTTTACATGTTGGATGCTGCCATCTTTCTCTGGTATCTGGCATGCTGTGAATGGGTGTGGGGAGATCCCCACTGCCTGTACTGTAGTGTGTTTATCTCAGGGAAACATCCATGTTCTACTGGGCATTTTTGCCTGTGGGTTGTTATGAAGATGATTTATTCCTAAGCTGTACTGTCTCAATGATGACAATGTTAGTTTAAATAGTCTTGATGATTAAAAATATAAGCAAGGAAGTGTCACACTGCTACAACACATGAGTTTCTATTGAGGAGCCGTACAGACCATGGCTTAGGTTAATGATTAAGAAAAAAAATTGAGTCCCAGTTAGCCCAGCTAGCTTAAATTCTTTTAACCTTAATGCTGGGAAATGTGTTCGCAGGTTTTGGAGTGCATCACAGCTGAAAGAAAGCTTTGAAAATGACTTGACGTTAGACTAAGATTTTTTTGTCAAATAGCTTTGAGGTGAAAAACCCAAGAAGACAATCTAAGTTTTAGAAAGGCACATAGTTGAGTGAGGAACTCTTTAAGGTCAGGGAACAAGAACAAAGTGGTCCAATTATTACCAGCTGATACATTTTTCTTGCTAGGACTGGTTGATGACCATAGGTGATGATTAATTCCTTGTACCTGTTTTTGCCCTCAATCTCCTGCTATAAGAAACTATTGATGAGTAGGTGTGCACCCCAAAGATTTAAAGTAGAGATGACTGATTCTTTATATATGAAAGTTTAGGTTTGTGATTCCTTATAAGATTACCTTTCGCCAGGCAGTGGTGGCACACGCCTTTAATCCCAACACTTGGGAGGCAGAGCCAGGTGGATCTCTGTGAGTTTGAGGCCAGCCTGGTCTACAGAGTGAGTTCCAGGAAAGGCATCAAAAACTACACAAAGAAACCCTGTCTTGAAAAACAAAACAAAAACCAAAAGAACAAAACAAAAAAGATTACCTTTGAAGACAAGTAATAAAGTAATTGGCCCTTTCTTTGTAACTGCAAAATGCAGCCTGCCAGTAAATGACCTGACTGAGAAGAATATCTTGCTTGCCTACACGGTTTATCTATAAGAAGTTGCTTGGCTATGGATGTATGCGGGTTCTTGGGATAATTTGTTTTTCACCTGTGATGTGTTAAATGTTTAATCATGTAAGGGATGTGGAAAACATGCTGTTTTTTATTTGTGTTCATTGTAATAATTCATTTGAAAAACAAAATGTAACCACAGTGTCATTTTTATTTTGCCTGAAAGATTTTGCTGGGTTATATAAGCTGTAAGGGAAATAATAGAGATAGAGTTAAAGAGAGTTAAAATGAGTTAGAAGGAAAACATCAGGAATGAGAGAAGAAAATCACCAGGAAAATGAAAAATAGAGAATGCAAAAGAATAAAGAAAGTTCTGAAGGAAACCATCAGGAGAGTGAGTGTCTTTTCCCTTCACCCCTTCAGATAGAAAAGTCTAGTAACCACTGACTCTGTGGCTTCCCTTTGAGCTTGCTCTGATGGGGGCTTCCCCCCAGGCAGCGATATCCCTTCTTCTAATTTTCTATCCTATTTTTATAGGAATTTAATAATTTTTATGATGATAAATTAATTTTTAGCATGGTAGGACAATCTGATGTGAAATCTTGTACCGTCTGTACTATTTTGAAATATATGATTGGTATATCTGTTTGGCTGAGTGGTGGTTCTCTGTTATTCAGACACTAATTTAGGCAGTTTGCTTGAGTGAATTTTGCAAAAGCTACTAAAGCCTTATCAGGTGATTTTTTTTCTTCCTTTTATTTTTCCAGCATCACATACTAGGCAAATCTTCTCCCGAAGTAATGGTGACAGGGCAAGACAGTGCAGAGGTATGTCCATCTTGTATTCTTGTTAAGGACATTTTAGGTTTGACTAGAGAATCTGATCTCCTTGATAGGAAGCTCCAGGGAAAATTACCCAACTCTAAGAACATGAAGTCAAGATGCTCCAGCTAACTTATTTTAGCTTCTGTTAAACTGCTGGCATTCGAAGGACCTCCCCCTGCAACTACTGAGCCAGATACCAGGATGTGGTTTTTTACTTCAAAAACCTCTTATTTTAAATGCTCAGTGCTACACTTGGGTCCTGAATACCTGGGTGTAGTCCCAGCTGGCTGGAATAAAGACTTTCAATTGTCTATAAACTGATCATCTCTGGCAGGCTCCCATAACAACATCCCTAGTGTCCCTGTCTCTCTTAGAGTGTTTCATTAAAGGCTATCCTCCTGCCTCATTAGCCTTCTGGAATAACTACAGGTCTTACTCCAACATGCAGTAGCCAGAATCCATGACATGAATGTAAACTCACTGTACTGCAAGTTAGGTAAACTGTTAAAAGAAACGCTCTATCAGTGGTGTCTGTGAATCAGGGAGGAGACAATTCTGAGCAGCAGGGTCAGGAGTGTGTTGATGTAACCAACCGTCTTATTAAATAAGAAACACAGAAACACTGTAAAAGAGAAAGCCGAGAGGTCAGAGCTAAAATCTCATCCTTCCTCCTGCTGTGTTCCAGCTTCCCGAAAGAGAGCTATTTCCTTGTGTGTCAGTCGTTTCAAAGTCATTCTGCCTTCTCATTGGTTGTAAACCCAAACACGTGACTGCCTCGTCACTGTCTGTATGTACAGCCCTCTAGGTCTTAAAGGCATATGTCTCCAATGCTGGCTGTATCCCTGAACACACAGAGATCTATGGGATTAAAGGCGTGTGCCACCACCGCCATGCTCTTTCTATGACTCTAATAGCTCTGACCCCCGGGCAACTTTATTTATTAACATACAATCAAAATCACATTTCAGTACAATTAGAATACTACCACATTTCCCCTTTTCTATTTTAATAAAAAGAAAAAAAAGCAAAAGGTTATAACTAACAAAAGAAAAACTATATACAAAAGTACAATAACTATATACAATATATACAAGTAATGAAAACCTAAACAGGTATTGGACAAATCAGAGAAAATAATTCCATTATCTATCCTATTTTGGTAAATCCAAGATGTATCTAATGCACTTTCTATCCTAATTAATTTTCAACTATAACTAACTAATTTTCAACCATAACTAACTAATCTTCAACTCCCTCAGAGACCCAAGAAGGAAATAATATTAGCTAACAAAAATAAAAACAGGAAGTGCATGCAAGAAATTTCCAAAAAATTTGTGAGTTGACAGAAACAGCCAGCTGCCTGGGCAGTCACCTGAGGTTTCTCCGCAGTGTTGGGACATCATCTTCAGCCTATAGGCTTAGTGTATCTGACAGACTCATTTGTGAAGTAGGATGTACACAGGTCAACAGTTCAACCTCACATTGGGTGAGAGCAGTCCATGTACCAGAAACGCCTGAATTCCACTAGTGTCCTGTCATGATTCAGGATTTTAAATTCTGGAAATTGTTGACAGTTTTTGAGTTCAGCTGTCCATTCTTCTTGGCTGTGTATATATGGCTTCATCTCAGCATCCCCTTCTTCTCCACATCCCTCTATTAAATGCCAGTCTACTTTCCAGAGGCATGAGCTTTCAGCTGCTGTTCCATTGCACAACAGAAGCCATCGGCCCTCTGCCTGTTAAGCTGCCTTCGAGGAAAAGGGCACTGTACCTTTTCCGGATTACGAAGGCCACTTCAGGGATGGGGCCATATTGTCCTGGCCTCAGAAGATGCCGTTTGATAAAGCCATAACCACACTTGTTTTGGCAAGAATCAGTAGTCCTTTGTTTTGTGTTCTGTCTGTCCATTTTGTCCTGTTGATTCAAGGATACTTTGTTGTCCAGTGGCTAACTTTTGCCACAATGAAAGTTGACTCCATATGCAGTTTCTTCAATGCCCATATTTTCTCTGAAGTAGATTGGTACTGCCAGGAGCCAACATGTCTCAAAAAAGAAAAATTTTCTAAGTTATTAAAACATTTTAAATGCCATATTCTGTAGATCTCTGAAGGGTTTGAAGACCTGTCTAAAACATCTCTGCTCAATTTTTAAAACATATCTAATATGACTACAAGTTCTATTGTAATGTCTAACTACTAACTTTCATTTCTTTATATCCTAATAGTTGGTAACAATAACATTCAAGGATCAGAAAATCGCATTACATTTTTAAATGAATGGTATAAATACAATTAGAAATATACATATAGCGTTTTCTAACAATATCAGTTTCAAATTTGTTTACAATATAAAACAATCCAATCCAATGTAAAGTATTTAAAACTTGTAATTGTCTTTTTCTTTTCTTTCTTTCTTTTTTTTTTAATAAGAACCTTAAATCTAATCTCCTTTGCTTAGCCTTTTTCCTAACCCTTGATAATAACTTGTAACCAACCCCCCTAAAGACTGAAAATTATCCCAGACCCAAAACCCATTAAAAAGACCAAAAAAACACCCGCCCCACACCACCTCTTTGGGAATGTGGGCGTCCTAGTCTTAAAATTGCTTCCTGCTGGGTATGGGCGAAGTTTTCTTTATCCTGAAAGAAAAATTTTAGGTTAATTGTCAAATTCTAGGAGAGGTAACTATATCCTTCATTATCCAGTCTGTGTATAATGCCAAAGTTCACGGTTTATCTCAAGTCCTTATTCAAGTAGTCTTTGAGACTGGATCATCTCAGCTAGTCATCTCAAAATTGCTCTGAGCACCTTGTAGTTCAAAGCTGATCTGTGGATGATGTTTGTCAGCTTAATGATATTATTATTGTCCACGTGGAATTGTTGTTGTTGTGGGGCCCCATCTTCCTTCTGGAGACTTCAGTTGATGTTAGGCCTGGCCGTGATTTCCTGCAGAAAACTGATAAGAGACTCGAACACAAAGACATATATATGCAGGTAATTGAAGCCTTTTTTTTTTTCTAGAATTAGTTAGTACTCTATATGACCATTCATATCTTAACAAAGTTTAAAAATGTATAAATATCTATATATATATATTAATCTTGTAAATTTTGATATAAAATTCATACTTTAAGAAGAGTTTAAAGAATAAGAATAGAATCAAAGAGTTGAGATTAGTAATAGAATAGTCCCTTAATTAATTTGGCTTTTGTCCTGTCCCATAGCAGAAGATGGATCTTTTATTCTGGCATGATACAGGGAGTTTGCATTTTCCTTTTAACACCATGCTTGAGTTTAAAGAAGGAGAGAGCCATTCTCCACTTCCAAAGTCAGCTTTAAATTTTAATTGAACTGGGACTATTAGAAGACAAATAGTGTTAAATCTTTGGAGAAAAGCAGAAACAAACATTTAGGAAGACATAAAAATTTTTTAGATAATATATACCCATACACCGTTTCACTCTGTTTCTTGGGATAGATGATTTGTCCCTTTTCTTCAGTTGTCTCATTTGTCCAGTGTTCTTCAGATTCCTTAACCTTCATTCTCCTAAAAGACAAAAACAAAAACCTTTCCCCAAGACTAATTTTGGGGCTGTTCCTTTTTGGCAAGTTATTATCTGATTAAATGAAAAGGCATGTGTTATTGATACAAGTTAGTTTAAATTGGATGTTCATGCTGGTTGATGAACTATCATCTCCTCTAATTAAGAGGTCTCTCTTGTTCAAATCGAACCTTTATCAATTTTGATGGTACCCACAGCTTATCTTCTGTAGAAACAAAAGCAAAACCTCATCCCCAATGTAATACATAGGCTGGTTTCCATTCTGAGGTCAGCACATCCTTAAAGTATATAGGATGATTTAATTCTGTAGTTTTTTCTACTATCCAGTGTCTCTCTGCAGCTGTTGTTCCTTTCTCATTGGCATTCAGAAAATTCAACGTTAGAAGAGCATTATGCAGTCTATTTCTGGGGGTTTTTGTTATCCCTTTCTGTTTATTTAGCATATCCTTTAGAGTTCTGTTTGATCTTTCTATAACTGCTTGACCTGTAGGATTATGTGGTATGCCTGTAATATGCTTTATATTGAATAAGCAAAAAACTGTTTCATTTTAACAGAGACATATGATGGAGCATTGTCAGTTTTGATTTGTGCAGGTATACCCATGATGGCCATAACTTCTAGCAAAAGAGTGATTACAGAATCAGCTTTTTCAGAACTCAAAGCAGTTGCCCATTGAAATCCTGAATAAGAATCGGTGGTGTGGTGTACATATTTCAGTTTTCCAAATTCTGCAAAGTGAAACATGTCCATCTGCCAGATTTCATTTCTCTGAGTACCCTTTGGGTTACATCCTGCTGGTAATGGCGTTTGATTGTAGAAGGAACAAGTAGGACATTTCTTTACTATTTCTTTGGCTTGTTGCCAGGTTATGGAAAAATCGTTTTTTAAACCTTTACTATTGACATGATGTTTTTTATGAAATTCTGAGGCCTCCAGCACATTTCCTATCAATAATTTATCAATCTCATCATTGCCTTGTGCTAGAGGGCCTGGCAGACCAGTATGGGATCGAATGTGAGGTATATATAAAGGATGATTCCTTTTCCTGATTGTATCTTGTAATTGAATAAATAGTGAAGTTAATTCTGAAGCATCAGGGATAAATTCTGCAGTCTCAATATGTAACACCACTCTTTCAGCATACTGAGAGTCAGTTACTATGTTGAGAGGTTCTGAAATATCCATTAATACCAACAGAATAGCATACAATTCTGATTTTTGAACTGAATTATACGGACTTTGAACCACTTTACTTAAATTTTCTGATTTGTAACCTGCCTTTCCTTCTTTGTTGGCATCTGTATAAAATGTACGAACTCCAGATATGGGTTTTTGCCATACAATTCGAGGCAAGATCCAATCAGCTCTCTTTATAAGATCAATTCTATCGCTTTTGGGATATTTGCTGTTAATTTCTCCCAAAAAAATTACTGCAAGCTCTTTGCCAAGGTTCACTTTCTGTCCATAATTTTTCAATGTCCTCCTTAGTTAATGGTATGACAATTTCTGCTGGGTCTATTCCTGCTAATTGACGAAGTCTCAATCTTCCTTTGCAAATCAAGTCAGAGATTTTTTCCACATAAGTTTTTTTTTTTTTTTTTTTTTTTTTTTTTGGTTTTTCGAGTCAGGGTTTCTCTGTGTAGCTTTTCACCTTTCCTGGAACTCGCTTTGGAGACCAGGCTGGCCTCGAACTCACAGAGATCCGACTGCCTCTGCCTCCCGAGTGCTGGGATTAAAGGCGTGCGCCACCACCGCCCGGCTCCACATAAGTTTTTAATTTTTTATTTGGTTTATTTGGTAAAAATATCCATTCCAATATAATATCTTCCCTCTGCATTAATATTCCAGTAGGAGAACGCCTAGAAGGTAAAATGACCAAAATGCAATCCAACTTTGGATCAATATGATCCACGTGTCCTTCATGCACTTTCTTTTCTACCAAGGCTAATTCTTTCTCAGCTTCAGGTGATAATTCTCTTGGACTATTTAAGTCCTTGTCACCTTCTAAGGTTTTGAACAAATTAGTCAGTTCATCATTTTTTACCCCAACAATAGTTCGTAGATGAGAAATATCTCCAAATAACCTTTGAAAGTCATTAAGTGTCTGTAGTCTATCTCTCCTAATTTGCACCTTTTGGGGTCTAATTTTTTGTAGCTCTATTTTATATCCTAAATAATTAATAGAATCTCCTCTTTGTATTTTTTCAGGAGCAATTTGTAATCCCCAGCAAGGCAAAATTTTCTTTACTTCTTCAAACATTCTTTCTAAAGTATCTGCATTTGAGTCAGCTAGTAAAATATCATCCATATAATGATAAATTATAGATTTAGGAAATTTTTTACGTATCACTTCCAATGGCTGTTGTACAAAATATTGGCACAGAGTTGGGCTATTCAACATTCCCTGTGGGAGGACCCTCCATTGAAATCTTTTAACCGGTTGAGAATTATTATAAGTAGGCATTGTAAAAGCAAATCTTTCTCTGTCTTTTTCTTGTAAGGGTATTGAAAAGAAACAGTCTTTTAAATCAATAACTATGAGAGGCCATCCTTTTGGTAACAGAGTAGACAAAGGCATCCCAGATTGTAGAGAGCCCATTGGCTGAATTACTTTGTTAATTGCTCTAAGGTCTGTTACCATTCTCCATTTACCAGATTTCTTTTTAATAACATATAGGAGAATTCCAAGGGCTGGTTGATTCTTCAATATGCTGAGCATTTAACTGTTCTTCTACCAGCTCTTCTAAAGCCTGGAGTTTCTCTGTTGTTAAAGGCCATTGCTGGACCCATACAGGCTTGTCTGTTAACCATTTTAAAGGTAGAGATGTTGGTGTCTTTGGAAGATCATCAGTTATTGTGCCCTGTTCTTGTATAATATGGATGGCTGGTGACCACTCATTAGAACAATATCTTCTAATATTTCTCTTAGTAACATGTGCTAGTTTATGATTTGTTTCTGAGATTGGAGGGATGTTAATCTGAGTATTCCATTGTTGCAACAAGTCTCGACCCCACAGGTTCATAGTTATGTTAGCCACATATGGTTTTAATTTTCCTCTCTGTCCTTCTGGACCTATACATTTGAGCCATCTCTGTTGCACTCTGTTTCACCTGAGATAATGTCCCAATTCCTAACAGTTGAACATTTACCTCCTGAAGAGGCCAAGTTGGATGCCAAAATTCTGGTGCAATTATGGTAACGTCCGCACCTGTGTCTACCAGACCAGACAACAAAACACCATTTATTTTTATCGTTAATTTTGGTCTTTGTTCATTAATAGAAGTTTGCCAAAAAATTTTCTTTATGTTTTCTCCTGAATTTTCTATTCTCTCTGTTTCATCATCCTGAGCAGCATGATTTATTCCAATAGGCATTTGGTTATTTAATCGCTCAGAGCAGGGATTTCCTCTATGGCTGCAGGAAAGGTTTGAACTGGATTTGCTATGGGGGCCTGTGTGAGGCCCCTCTGGGAGTTTCCCGAAGACTGAGGCAAAGGATTACCCTGTCTGTCCTTTGTTGATCTACATTCGTTGGTCCAGTGTTTTCCTTTACCACACCTTCTGCATACTCCAGAAGGAAGGGGCATTCTGTTGCCATTGTTCCTTGAAGAAACATTGCTTCTAGGAATGACCTGTTTACAGTCCCTTTTCAAATGTCCTTGCCTTCCATATCCAAAACATCTAACATTTCTCAAACCTTTTGAAATTGCTTCTCCTACCCACATATCATCATGCTCATCAGCTTCAACATTAACTGTGTCTCTAATCCAATCTTCCAAAGGTGCAGATCTTACCCTTAATGGCCTGATTATTCTTTTGCATGCTGCATTTGCATTCTCAAAGGCCAAAGATTCAATTATTGCCTTACTAGCTTCTGAATCCGAGACCATTCTCTTTACTGCTGAAGCCAGTCTTTGTAAAAAATCTGTAAAAGACTCTTTTGGGCCTTGCATCACCTTTGTAAATGACTCAGATTTTTTTCCTGGTTCCTCAACTCTGTCCCATGCATTCAAGGCTGCCGTTCGACATAAAATTAGGGTTTGGACATCATATAAACATTGTGTTTGTACTGAAGCATATTGGCCTTCTCCAATAAGCTGATCCTGGCAAACTTGTATTCCTTTATCCCTCCATTGTTTTTCTATGTTTTTAGCCTCATCCTTAAACCAGGTCAGAAATTGAAGTCTCTGGCTGGGTTCCAGAACACCTTGTGCAAGGTCCCGCCAGTCCTGTGGTACAATCCTATTACATGTTGACCAAGAGTTTAACATTTGTTTTACATGTGGGGAATGCATGCCATAAGATACTATTGCCTCCTTAAACCTTTTTAAATCCAACATTTCACCTGGAGCCCAAATATTTTGTGTAGCCATTTGATCAGGCATCTGCTGTATGGTTACAGGATAAATTAAGGGTGACTGTGTGAAAACAGGCTTTCTTTCTATAACCTTATGATCCAAACTTGAAACAACTTCGCTGTTAATTTCTTATGTCTGAATTTTTACAGGTTTAACAAGTTGTTCTAAAGCTGTCATCCTGGCACTTAAATTGACTATCTTTTTAAATAGTAAAATGAGGATAAGCATGGTAATAAACTGCATAATTCAATCAACATTAATCTTCTCATATAGTTGTTCCATTGTCAGACTGCCTAAAATTTCAAACAAAACCCAATTTTCTTCCAATGTACACATAAAACCCATTTTCTTTTTAATGTGGAAAAAAATCTCTTTTAGATAGTTTCCTTTAAAATATCTGATATGTTATGACTTACCAAATCTGCGTAGAACAGTAGAAATCCGAGGGGATTTTCAAAACAGTCACCTAGTGTACGAGGTGTAAATCCAGAGAGAGAGAGAGAGAGAGATTGAGAGAGAGAGAGAGAGGAAGGAAAGAGAGAGAGAGAACGCACAAGAAAGCGTAGCCGGCTAAAGCTTAAATCCAGCCACGTGTTCCCTCTTGTGCCGAGTCAAGGCTTGGGTCTGGCTTCCTTAAGTTCCGACCACGTGCGTTGGCTTTACAGGCAGGGCCCTGTTCGGCAGGGCAGGTCTGAGTTGTTTGTAGCACCGGCTTTAAGCAAGCAGCTCAGTTAGTCCGGCCTGAGGCCAAGCAGACCTAAGCCCGGGGTTGGAAGCCAACCGCTCCGACTAGGGGGCCACCGCTCGGACTAGGAAGCCCTTGCGGGAAAGCGAACCTGCCTCCAAGCCAAGCAGTTTTTAATGGATTCTTGTCACGTTGGGCGCCAGATGTTGATGTAACCAACAGTCTTATTAAATAAGAAACACAGAAACAATGTAAAAGAGAAAGCCAAGAGGTCAGAGCTCAGAGCTAAAATCTCACCCTTCCTCCTGCTGTGTTCCAGCTTCCCGAAAGAGAGCTATTTCCTTGTGTGTCAGTCGTTTCAAAGTCATTCTGCCTTCTCATTGGTTGTAAACCCGAACACGTGACTGCCTTGTCACTGTCTGTATGTACTGCCCCCCAGGTCTTAAAGGCATATGTCTCCAATGCTGGCTGAACACACAGAGATCTATGGGATTAAAGATGTGTGCCACCACCGCCATGCTCTTTCTATGGCTCTAATAGCTCTGACCCCCGGGCAACTTTATTTATTAACATACAATCAAAATCACATTTCAGTACAATTAGAATACTACCACAGGAGTGTATCCTGTTTTGTTTTTTTTTTTTTAGGGAGAGAGGTCAGGCAGTTTCCCACTACCACATATTCTGCCTGTGGGGAAACGTCAGGGTCAGCACATCCTCAGTACACCGGATGGACCTTGCTCTGGCAAACCCACAGGTAAGTAAGAATGATCTTGTATTAAGAATCCACCCAGGCAATTTCACATCTGGCAGACCTGTTCGGGTTTTAGGGTCCTCTTTGTTAGCATCCCACTGCAGCTCGGAGTACGTGGCTCTGCTCAGTTGGGTTAATACACACCCCATTGCCTCAGTCACTTCATGGACAATTCTACTTATTTTCCAAAAGCCAGGGTAGCCTGAGGTTACTTTGGGTTTCCCATTTATCAAAGGAGAGAGACCCTGAGTGCTGGTGAGATCTACCTGCAAGCAGCCCCCCACTTCTCAGCTGGGTGGAAACTTTTTATCTCTTCTTGATTTAATTTTGGTAGGTCTCATGTGTCTAGAAATTTATTTATTTCATCTAAGTTTTCCAGTTATTTGGAATACAAGTTTTTTTTAAGTACTCCATTAGATTCTTTGTTTTATTAGAATCTGTAGTAACATCTCTTTTTTGTTTCTAATTTTATTAATTTGAGTCTTCTCTCTGTTTTTTTTTGGCTAGGGAATTGTTAAATTGTTAAATTTGTTTAATTTACCAAATAACCAATTCTGTTTGATTAATTCCATGTAATTGCTCTTTGTTTGAGACAGGGTATCGGGGTATCCAGACTAACTTCAAATTTCTTCTGTAATTGAGGGTGACCTTGAACTTCTGATCCCTTTTCCTTGACCTAAATACTTAGATTATAGACATGCACCACCATGTCTGGCTTTTGTTTTTGTCGTTATTGTTTGAGACAAAGTCTCACTATTTAGCTCCATCTAGCCTAAAACTAGCTATGTAGACCAGGCTGGCTTTGAAGCCACAGAGATCCTCCTGACATAGCCTCCTGCATGCAGGGACTAGGTGCCTGGCTCATGCCTTGTTTTATGTTTTTCTGGAGATTGAAACCCAGATCCCACGTTGCCAGGAAAGCACTCTCCCAACTTTACTACACCCCCAGATCCTGGACCTAATTTTTAAACCCAGTCAATCAGTCCCTAGGTCTTTATTGGTAAGTTGAAGACATTTTTACATTTCAGGTCATCACTGAGAGGTGTTTGCTAATGTCTGCGGTTCTGTTGATTGCCTGGGCTCCTGTCTTTCACTTTCCTCTGAGTGCCAGGGGTTTGATGCTCTACTTTGAGCACGTTTGGTTCCTAGCTCTCCTGTGTTCTTCTATCCTTTCATGAGATTTCTCTTTCATGTTGTTGTGAGATGGAGGATCTTTCTTCGTCTTCTGTATAGACTCCTTCGTTACGTGTTTTCTGCAATGCTGATTCAGGAAATGCCTTCGTTTGCAAGTGTTTTGAAATGTCTTTGCTTCTCCATCAAATTTGAAAAGTAGCTTGGCTGGATGTAGCAATCTTAGTTGGTGGCTATTTAGTTTCAGGACTTGAAAAACACACCATTACATATTTCTCATTGCCCATCTCTTGGCATTTAGTGTTGCTGCCGAGAGATATGAAGTTGTTTTTGCCGTGAGATGTTTCACCAGAGAAGACTGCTTGGACATGAGTTTAAGCCAATAGAAAAGTCTTTATCATCCAACTGGTGGCTGCCCTGGGCATGGGTGATCCCAGGGTAGCCCTGAGCCTTTCTCAGGGTGAGCTTTAAGCACAAAAACAATATCCTGGATTGATGTAGTTCAGTTAGCAAGAACAGTCAGCCAGAAGTGGGAAAGAAGTCAAAAAGCAAGGCTAGTACATTTAGAGACTTTCCCAGAACTATGGACTTTGGTGGATTAGGTCTTTGTTTTCATTTTGGCTGGTGGTGCTGTCTCCATGCTGAGTTTTGTGGCATGAATGGTGCTCCCATCACGGAGTCCGTTGTGCTAAGGTCTGGGGCTCCGTTATGTGCCCCACTGGTTCTATGGGCATGGATCAAATCATGGACTCATCTAGGGGCAAAGGGTTATCTTGTCTGTTAAGCATTAGCAGCTTAGCAGAGTTTACTCGCTGTTTTACAAAGATAAGCAGGCAGTTGAGAAAGCAGAGTCCGATCGTGAGAGCTAAGAGCAAAAGGAAGAATGGGCCCAGCCATGGCCCAGCTAAGCAGAACGGTTAACCAAGGCAGCTAGAGAACCAAGATTCGTACCAGTTGTCACATTTGTGACATTTTAAAATTATTTTTGAGGGTTATTTTTTTACTATGGCTCAATTTTCCCCCCTAATTATCCCTGATTGATTGGCATAGAAGCAACAAGCTTCTTAATGTCATACACAGACCTCCTTGTCTCATAAAGAAGTGGTCCCCCGCTCTATGATTCTGAACAACGACCACAGCTAAAGAGTCTAACTGGGGTGTTGGGGACTTAACTCAGTGGTAGAGCGCTTGCCTAGCAAGCCCAAGGCCCTGGGTTTGATCCTTAGGTCCAAAAATTAAAAAAAAAAATCTATCTAACTGGGCTTCGAGATGGGAAGCAGAATTTTCTAGATGGCTCCAGTCTATGTCTGCTTGAGCACTGAGTTTCTTACAGTTTTTGTCCCCCATGACTAAGGCTGAAGCTCCAGCTGTGGTGTCCATGATACCTGCCCCTTTTGTTCGAATCTAAGATGGTCTTATAATAAAAAACCCAGAGCCAGATATCAGGGTGAAAGCTGAAAGATCAGAGAAGCAGAGCAAGCCACAGCCAACCTCACTTCAGGCCAACTCCTCAGCTGATCCTGTTTTCACGAATCCTCAGACTGAAAGCCTCTGAGGCCTCACCCGAAAGGATCTCAGCTGAACTCTTTAGTTCCTGTCTCCTCACGCCTTATATACTGTTCTCTGCCCAGCCATGTCAGTTCCTGGGATTAAAGGCATGTACCACCACTGCCTGGCTCTGTTTCCAGTGTAGTCTTGAACTCACAGAGATCCAGACAGATCTCTCCCTCCCGAGTGATAGGATTAAGGCTGTGTGCCACCACTGCCTGGCTCTGTTCCCAGTGTGGCCTTGAACTCACAAAGATCCAGACTGGCTCTCTGTCTTCCAAGTGATAGGATTAAGGATGTGTGCCACCACTGCTGACCTCTGTGTCTAATCTAGTGGCTGGCTCTGTCCTCTGATCCTCAGGCAAGTTTATTAGGGTACACAATATATCACCACATGCCCCTACCAACAGAGGTATGAGAATGGGGACGGCTTACGGTACACAGGGAAGCCTGGGACTAGGTGTAGGTGGGCCGGGCCTCTTTTTATTGGAGATGAACATCTGTGGTGTAGCATGCATGAGGACCCCAAGGAGTGGGTTCGCCTCCAGAATAAGCAATTCAGAAGATGCATACTTGGTTAAAGTCATTAGTGCAAGCCAGCCAGGTAGTCTCTGGGGCCTGGAAATCCATTTGACCAACATTCTTGGAATCAACCTGCTGTGTATGGCTATAGGAACCTGCATAGGGGAACTGACTGGGGGAATTTTGGTGACATTAAACAGGCATCCTTTCCCGGGAGGTCCCCCAGGGTGAGCTCAGGTTGGGCCCATTTACAGCTGTTAGGGTTGGAAGTACGGCTTTTTGTCTGATCGAAGCTGTTCAGTTCCAACTCAATATGGGGGCTTGGGGTCCAGGCATAGCCAGCTGTTCTGACCTATGTCCGTTAGAGAGTGGTTAAGGAATGGATATATTCCTTCTAGCATCCTGAACCCTGAGGGGCTGGCTTCTGCTGCCTCCTGGACCTTTATCTTTGAGGTTGCCAAAGGAATTCCTGGGAAAATTGGTGTTTTGAGGTTTGCCATCTTAGAGGGCTCATATTACAGGAGAACCAAGATGGGTCAGTTTGGGCCAGTGGGCTGAATCACTCTAGGTGCGTGTTTCTTTTGGGTAGTGAATTTGTTGCCTGGGTTCTGGACTATTCAGATAGAATCCGACTCCCCAGCTTCTACCAATTTTCCAAAAATGATTTTTGGCTTCCTACCAGTCCCTAACCTGTATGGATATGGAATTTCATTGCCTGTGACCACAGGTACGTGCTATGAAGGCATCAGTGTGCCCCCCTGGAGGACTCTGTTCCTAACTCCACCAAATGCAACAGTCTCCCCCTGGCAGCTCAGGAGGCTGGCAGGCAGGCGGGCAGGGATAGTACTGGATGGATCAGAGCCCCTTCTCTTTACTGGTGGACCCATAGCCCCAGGGGCATGCTCTTCCCCACCAGTGAGCAAACCATCCCCCAGGAGCCTCCGGATGTAATATTTTGCAGAATTCTACCTGGAAGGTGGGTTGGGTCTCAGTGGATCAGTTGACTGTGAGCTCCCTGGTTCCGGTTTTTCTCATATCTAAGACCCTGGCTTTAGGGGGGGTTGGGGCCTTTTCCAGGGGGAGACAGATGAGACAAAACAGGACAACCATGTTTATAGGGTCTGTGTCAGCCTGTCACTGTTTTCGGTGGCCTTGTTCAACTGGGTGTGCCGAGTCCACGGGGTGACATCAGTGACCTTCATTGATGTTTTGGGTAGGGATTTTCTCTGCCCATGTAAGGTCACCAGGCTGGAACTGGTGGGTAAGTTCAGACACAGGCAAGGGCTCAACCTTGAACCATCTGATGGATATCCCTCTGGTCTGCTGTATGGCCTGTAAGGATTCGAGGAGGGAATGGTTAGTCATTTTTGTCTCGATATGGGGTGCAGCTGGTCTGGTTGGCCCCAGCTCTCCCTGTCTCAAAGGTATATTTTAAAGTGTTTTTTTTTTTTTAAATTGTATTTATCCTCTAACCTGTCCTGAGCTTTGTGGCCAACAGACACAGTGGAGTTTTTAATCAACAGTTAGGGCTTTCATTAGATTTAGGGAAACTTTGACCATGAAGACCAGACAATTGTCAGACCCCAAATCTAGGAGTAATACCTGAGTCTGATCAACTCAGCAGTTTTAGTTGCCCCCGGACGGGTGGCCTGGTGAAGTTTGGCGACCATCTGTCCTCTGATAACGGCAAGAACGGCCATCCATTTGCCTCCATTTGGAGTCCTTTCTGTCTGTATACTTGGTTTCGTTGTGTAGGCTGGGTTCTGGAGTAATCCGGGTTCGGGCGGTGTGGCCCACGGCTGGAGAGGGCCCACGGGTTCTAGGGCTGCCACGGACGGCCAAGTCAGCTGTCCTGCCCCTTGATATTCTTTTCTGGCTGAGGTTAAGGAGCCACCCGTGGCGTAATCACGGAGTTACACCCTGCCTTGCCCCACAGGCTGGCAGAGTCCGATAACGCTAACTGAGCTGCTGCCTTGAAGGTGGGTGCTCTGCTGGGTTATCATCGGGCGGGAGGCTGGCTGGCTGAAGTTTTACGGAATCAGATAGGGGGCTGGTCCAGGAGAACCGCCCGGCTATTATTTGGCTCAGCATTTAGGAGGCCTGGCTACATTTGCATAGGACCCAGGTTCAAATCCCAGCCCCACTTCCTTCCTTCCTTTTTCAAAATTAATTCTAGAATTATTTATTTTATGTGTATAGGTGTTCTGCCTGAATGTATACCTGTGCACCAAGTGCCTGCCTGCTGTGTACCTGTGCACCATGTGTATACCTCCTGTATACCTGTGCACCAAGTGCCTGCCTGCTGTATACCTTGTGCACCATGTGTATACCTCCTGTATACCTGTGCACCAAGTGCATGCCTGCTGTATACCTGTGCACCAAGTGCATGCCTGATGCCAGCAAGTTCAAGAGTGTGTTGGATCCCCTGGGATTGGAGTTAGAGATGGTAGTTAGCCGCCGTGTGTGTTCTGGGAACCAAACTGGGGTTCTCTGTGAGAACAGCGAGTGCTCTTAACTGCCGAACCACCTCTTAAGCCCACTCTTTCCTTTCTTAATAGCATCAGACCTAGTAACAGAAGCAAAAATATTTACCGACTTACTTGGAGACTCTTGTTGAGTCCATTGACATCCTGACCCAGAGCACTTATTCATCATTATCAGCCATGTAAATATCCTCAGACTAATCCTATTCACCGCTGGGTTGTACACAGGGAACACAGGCCAACAAGAGAAAGAAAAGTCCTTTTCCAAAACATCTGAGTGCTCTCAGAGAAACACCTGACTCTGAAGGGTCACCCTCTGGTCTCTTTTATGGCCGCAGGGGACTCGAGGTTCTCTTTAGAACACAGTGGGTGCATTCTGTAAAATACACCTCAAAAGGACCCACCATGGCGGTCTGGTGTCAGCTCCCTGGTCTGATATAGGAAATGTGCTGTAGCCTAAGACTGTACACACGGGCAGAAGGAAGTTCCCTGAGGCAAGTGGACCCCAAAGAGTAAAGAAACAGGATAGAGAAAGTAACTTCATTGTCTCCTCACAAGGAAGAGGAGTTCTTATCTTACCACCAAAGAGGAAGAAATCCAGCTGTAGCCAGAAACACCAAAAGATGTCCGCTGGATGCCCCCTGGCCACCCCCCAGCTTCACCACCCTGCCGTGGCCACGGCTGTGGGGCGCTGTTCCACCCTGGGTTAGAGTAGACCACGTGACATTTTGGCTCACTAGAACCGGTTAGTCCCAAGATGGAAGCGTTCTTCAGGAGACAAAGGGCAGATCCCTGCAACTGAGTGGCCCTGCTCGGTGAGGGGCCCCGTGGACAGCGAGGGGGCGGTCTCCACTTATCGCCTTTAAGGGACCCACAGTTACTTTGGCAGGGAAATTCTCCACCAGGTGCCAAGGTGTCTAAGAGGTTGCCTTAGGGTGACCGTTGCTGTGATGAAATCGAAAAGCAGCTTGAAGAGGAAAGGGCCTCTGTTGGGCTGACACTTCCTCATCCCAGTTCATCGAGGCGTCAGGTCAGGACCTCAAAACCTGCCAGGAACCTGGAGGCAAGGGCCAATAAGGCCATGGAGGAATGCTGCTTGCCGCCTTTTCGGCTTGGTGGGCCTGCTTCCTTGAACACCCAGGGCCGCAAACCCAGGGGTGACCGCACCCACCGTGGGCTGAGCTCTCCCACATTAATCACTAATTAAGAGAATGACCTACAGGCTTTCCTATAGCCCCATCTCACCGAGGCACTTTCTCAACCGAGACTTCCTCCTCTCCGATGACTCCAGCCCTTGTCCCGTGGACATAAAACTAGCCAGCACGGGGGGCCACCTGGCACGTGGTCAGGAAGGAGTTTCTAGAAAACTCTCTCAAAACTCATCCAATGTCAAGTCAGCCGGTGGTGGGTGCAGGAAGGCAATGGAGACGGTACTTGCTGGTGTTGCTCAAGGTGGGGTGGGGTGGGGGGTGGCAGGTGAGGAAAGAAAAGAGGGGGACAAGCTCCTGGGGGTCCACACCCCAAACAGTGAGGAGAAAAGGCTGACAATGGGGTGAGCAACTGGTGGACTGCACACAGGCTTTTGTTTGGAGAAGAGGCTGCCGGGGACCTCCAGCCACCTCCGCACGCACGGCAGCCTGCAATCCGTAACCAGGGAGGGCAGGAAAAGGGGAAGAGGGGGAGGGACTGAAGATTTCCCCTTTCAGGACGCAGTTGGTCATAGTGTAGCTAAGGGTTGTCAGGAGGCGGGGTGTGCGGTGTGGCGCAAAGATCCAGCGGAACACGTTACTTTCATCAGACTTCTCGGACGGACGTTTGCCTGACACAAGAACCCTAGTGACAAGGGAATTTGGTAAACAGTTTTTCCCCCCTCCGCCATGGATGTTGTACAGGAGGGAACCAAACAACAGCCATCTTGGAGAGTTCAGCTGTGACCACTTGAAAAAGAGCAACGTGGGCTGGAGAGATGGCTCAGAGGTTAGGAGCATTGTCTGCTCTTCCAGAGGTCCTGAGTTCAATTCCCAGCAACCACATGGTGGCTCACAACCATCTGTAGTGAGATCTGGTGCCCTCTTCTGGCCTGCAGTCATACATGCAGACAGAACACTGTACACAAAATAACTCTTTTTAAAAAAAAAAGAAAAAGAAAAAGAAAAAGAGCAACCTAGCTGACTTTGTGGACTGTTTCCACCCTTTCATAGATGGGCGGCGGGGGGGGGGGGGGGGGGGTGTCACGAGACCCTCACCTGTGTGCTCAGTAGTAGCTGCCTTAGGGAGGGGCTAGATATATAGGATGGGAAAAACCAGTGGAGAGGCCTCCATCCCACAACTGTGGGGAAACCATCACTCCCCCCCCCCACCCCCAGGAAGGGCTTTGTGGTTTGGCCTTTCCGGTAGGGGAAGCTCCCATACTCCAGTAAGTGATCCCTTCATCTGTAAGGAAGCCAATAAACCCATTGGCCCCCAGGGTGAACTTTGGTGGGTTCGTGTCCTGGTTTGCCATTCACGGGGACCACAGGAGGAGCCGTTGGCATTGCTTATGTCTCTCCCGGAGAGAGAACTTTGGTTTACACAAGGATAGAGAGATCACTAGGAAAAGGCTGTGTCGTAGCTGCTACATACACCAGTGCACATCCAATTTGGAAGATCCCTTGTCTCCTTACCCTGTCCTTTCCACTGAACGATTTTGAGAGCGTCCAAATAGTCCATTACCACAATTTGCATTCAGAGGGCAAGAGAGATTTGGGAAAAAAAAATTGCTTTTGACTTTGGCGGGGAACGTGGCTGATCTGTTCTCCAGCGTGCTGCAGACTTGTTCTCATTCAGCATGGTAGCCCGGTGGGCTGGCCAGCCTGGTGTCCACCCGCCCTGCCAGCACTGGCTAACGGGAAGAACCCAGCTAGGTGTCAAAACATCACCCAGCCACCTGCCGTTGCCACAGAGCATCCCGTTAGCTTCAGAAGAAGCCGATTCTGGTGCTGCTTGCCCAGTGGCCTGCTTTGCTGACTTCAGCCCTCAGCTGTCATAAATCCTCGGCCGTTCAAGGAGGTGCTTATTTCGTTTTTGTGTTTTAAACAAGGCATGCCTATTTAATATGCATTTGGAGTATTTTAATTGCAATTTTCTCTCCTTGGAGAAATGGGAAGTTTTCTTTTGGTTGCAGTCATTTTAAGTATAAATAAAGCCTCTATTTACAAACTTTTTTTTTTTTAACAGAAAAGGAATTCTACAAGCTGGCCAATGAGACAGCTGAGTAGGTAAGGGTGCATGCTGAGCAAACCTGGACACCTGAGTTTAATCTCTAGAGCCCACATAAAGGGGGAGAGAAAGAGGCTGAAGGGATGGATGGTTCAGTGATGAAAAGCATTCACTGCCCTTCCAGAGCATCAAGGTTCGATTCCCACAACCGCCGATAACATCAGTCCCCAGGAATCTGATGCCCTGTCCTCCCTTCCTCGGGCACTGTATGCGTGTGTGCAAAGTCCTACAGGCAGACCAAACACCTACACACATAAAATGAAAATAAAAGAAGGGATGGCATGTAAAACGGAAAAACTAAAATAAAATCTTGAAAACTAAAAAAATTTAAAAAATTTAAAAATTAAAAAGGGAAAAAATTAAAGATGGAAAGAGAAAACCAACTCTACAAAGTTGTCCTCTGACCTCCACGTGTATAATGAGACACACGTGTGCCCCCCCCACACAAATAATAAAAATCTTTTGAAAGAAAAGGATTATACTGTACTCATGGAAACGCAGACCACCTTCTTACGAGACACATATAGCTTGGAGTTCCTTTAAAAGAACATGTGAAAACATGCTATTTAAAAGTTTGTGGCCGGGCGGTGGTGGCGCACGCCTTTAATCCCAGCACTCAGGAAACAGAGGCAGGCAGATCTCTGAGATCCAGGACAGCCAGAACTACACAGAGAAACCCTGTCTCGAAAAAGAAGAAAGAAGCCTGGCGGTGGTGGCGCACGCCTTTAATCTCAGCACTCGGGAAGCAGAGGCAGGTGGATCTCTGTGAGTTCAAGGCCAGCCTGGTCTACAGAGTGAGTTCCAGGACAGGCACCAGAACTACACAGAAAAATCCTGTCTCAAAAAAAAAAAAAAAAAAAAAAAAAGGAAAGAAAGAAAGAAGAGAAAGGAAGGAACCTAAAGCAGGTAGCGCCTGTTTTGAATTTAGCACTGGGGAAGTGACTCCGCGCTGTCAGTGACTTGACTTGAAGAGGCCCCAGTGCCCCTTTTGGTGCGACCATGTGAGCTTTGGTTCTTTGCCAGAGCAGCAAGTGCTCTTGATGGCTGAGCTACCTTTCCAGTGCTTCTTCTCTATCCATCAATCTCATCTATCTATCTCTCTATCATCTATCTATCTATCTATCTATCTATCTACTTATCTATCTATCTTTCATCTATCTATCTATCATCTCTATCTATCTACTTATCTATCTATCTATCATCTATCTATCTATCTATCTATCATCTATCTATCTATCTATCTATCTATCTATCTATCTATCATCTCTCTCTCTCTCTCTCTCTCTCCCTCTCTCTCTCTCTCTCTCTCTCCCCTCCCCAACCCCCATCTCAAGGGCCTGTGCTGGCTACACATAGCTTTAATTACATGTTTACCCATCCTTCCATTCATCTTGTCTGTCTGTCTGTCTGTCTATTGGAGGGCTTCATGAGGGCCACAGCACTTCTATGGATGTCAGAGAACAACATGCAGGAGTTCTTTCTGTTCTGCGGCCAGAGGGGTGCTAGGGATCAACTCAGGTCGTTGGGCTCGTTGGTGAGAACCTTCTGGGTCATCTCACCATCCCACCACACTTAATCTTTAAAGCTGTGGGTTGGGTGTATTCTCGATTCCTTGAATCATACCACGTAGGTATCTAGTGTTTTAACTGGTGGGGTGTGGTCCAAATGCATTGGGAGTGTGAAATAACCACAGGGCTGAAACTGGTACAGGATTTTATTGTTGGTTGTTTTTGCTCTTTTGGGGTGCCCACCACGCAGATCCCAAATAAATCACATATGGAGGCTTATTCTTAATTATAAATGCCTGGCCTTAGTTTGGCTTGTTTCTTGCCAGCTTTCTGAACTTTAAATTAGCCCATCTATCTTTTGCCTCTGGGCTTTTACCTTTCTCTATTTCTGTATCCATTTCTTTTCTTCTTACTCCATGTCTGGCTGTCTGGCCGGGTGGCTGGGTGGCTAGGTGGCTGGGTGGCTGGGTGGCTGGGTGGCTGGGTGGCTGGGTGGCTGGGTGGCTGGCCACTGAAGTCCTCCTCTCCTTGTTCTCTTGCTCTTTCTTTCTGTTCCTCCAGATTTCTCCTTCTGTTAATTCTCTCTGCCTGCCAGCCCCACCTATCCTTTCTCCTGAAGTGGCTCTTGGACATCCAGCCTCTTTATTAGACCATCGGGTGTTTTAGACAGGCTTTAGACAGCTTTGCGTCATTAAGCAAATGTTCCAGAGCATAAACAAATGTAACACACCTTCAAACCATATCCCATTACAGGATTTGACTCGGGACTTTAGTGACCTGCTAAGTATTAGTCATCCCATGCTGCTGTGAGTGTAGTGAACACTCTTGGGACACCAGAGCTTTTAGACTCCACATGTACCAAGACAGAAAGACAGATGGGCAGCTCCAGACATCGATGCCACCGCGCTCAGGTCTGAGCTCTCAAACTCCAGTTTTGTTCTCAGCGGATGGTCTCTGTGCCTAGCCACCATGGGCACAGCTACCTTCCCCATGTGCTCCTTAGCCTCAGCTGAGCCTCTGGATGCCTGTACCCCGAGACTTGTCAGCACCAGGCCCTCATGTCCTCCACAACCGCCTTCCTGGTCTTCCTTCAGCCAGACGCTGGGAGAGGTCAAGCTGAGGCACCGTGACCTGTGATTGTCCCCTAGTCTCATGCCCCTGCAGTAGGTCAGAGTTTGGTCTGTTTAAGATTTATTGTGTTTTAAAGTGTGTGTGTGTGTGTGTGTGTGTGTGTGTGTGTGTGTGTGTGTGTTTAGTTCTGAGTTTATATGTACCGTGTGCATGCAAAAGCCCACAGAGGCCAGAAAAAGGCATCAAATGCTCGGAAACTGAGGTTCCAGGTGTCTATGTGCCTCCTAATGTGGGTTCTGGGATTTGTACACGGGCCTTCTGCAAGAGCCCTAAGTGTTCTTAACCACTGAGCCATCCCACCAGCAGCCTGGTTTTTAAAGATGTGATTATTCCTTTTATGTGTGTTTTCCTTGAATGTACGTCTGTGTACCACATTTGTGCCTGGTGCCCCGGGAGGCTAGAAGGGTTAGTCAGATCCTCTAGAATTGGAGTCCGCACAAATGTGAGCCACCAGGTAGGTGCTGGGAATTGAACCCAGGTCCTCTGGAAGAGCAGCCAGGACTGGCCCCTGGGTCATAGGAAGTGATTAAAATTGGATTTCTTCTCTCTGCTTGTCTGTGGGAATCATAGCTCAGCAAAATCTGCAAGGGGGTTAGAGGATTGTAAGGACCGTGGCTTGTGCTGGATGGGCTGCCTGCCTATCTCCTGTCTGGCTCTTCTTTAGAAGTGGCTTCCCTTACCCTTCTGTGATCAGCATCTCTCTGCCTCTCTCTCTCTCTCTCTGCTTCTATCTCTGCTATCTCTGTCTCTCTGTCTTTGTCTCTGTCTTTCTCTCTCTGTCTTGAACAAGTGCACACACACACACACACACACACAATTGAATCTGGACACAATGGCATAGGTTTTTAATTCCAGCACTGAGGAGCCTCCTGCTTTGCGGCCATGTCCGCTCCACCAAGGTCAAATGTATCCCCTCAAACTAGAGGCCAAAATCAGTCTTCTCTCCTTTAAAGTGCATGTTGTTAAGTTGGTCACAGCAGTGAGAAAATGAGCTACTCGCGAAAATGGTATCAAGAAGTGAACCTGTTGACGTGATCGACCTCACCATGTGCTCCTTAAGCATTTAGAACTGCTTCCTGGAAGGAATGGGGAAAAAGTTGCTAACTGAGCTCGAAAATCCCCAGAACTCTGTGTGTAGAGTGTTGTGGGAATTCTGCCGTTGGGTTCCCTAGCCAAACAGTCAAGGGCGGCCTGGCCAAATGGACGGAGTCTTCATTAGAAAGTGCATGGCCTGAATACAGGGATAAAAATCCACTCGGGCACGCTGTTTTGGACTGTGGAGGGACTTGCTGAAGCCGTGGAGAAAGTGACACTTGGTGATCTTCTCTACTGTCCTTTGGGAACGAGCAAAGGGGGCAGCTGATAGCTGTGCCCCAGCTCTCAGCAGGACCACGGCTGCATGGCTGGACTCTTCTTTCTGACCTGTAATTATGGTGTGTGGCTTTTGTCCGTCAATAAAGGCGACACATTTCCCCCAAGCCTCCCTCTGTAGTAGGGTTTAATGGGTGGTTCTTGTAGGAGTCTAGAAGACCAGGATGCTGAGAGGAAGGTGAACACCATGAGGCTTCAGAAGGGCACAGGAAAGGCTTGGGATGCATCTCAGTGGTAGAACACCGACCTCCACGCACAGGGCTCTGTGTTCAACCTAACACTGAAAAAGCAGAAACTGACAGAGAGGAACAGGGATTCTATTGGGAAGGGTGTTAGAGGCAAAGAATGTGGCTGCCTTCTGCCTGTGTCCTGAGAACTTGTGTGAGGCTGAATTAGAAAGCGGTGGATTAATGTCTTTGGTCCAGGAAATTTTAAGACAGCATTCGGTGTGTGTCAGGGCTGCTGCTCACTGTTTTTGTCCAGATCTTCAGTGAAAAAGAGCAAAAACAGATTAAAAGCTGTGAGGATTGGTGAAGAAACATGTGTGCACTTAATGTTATGGCAAACAGGAAAAGAGCCCTCAAGAAATACCAATTCATTAAAGGCTCTAATGTGTAGGGATATAGACCCATTTGAAAGGAACAGTCTATGTATACAGAAGCCACAGCCACCTCTGGTCCCGGGTGGCCAGGGTGCATCCTACTTGGCAACCTCATCTAACTAGTACCGGTTTCATGGACATGAAAGGTATAAGTGTTAGGATACCATGGAGATTTATAGTAGGAGTTTAGGGGGCTCTGAGACCAAGTGACATGTGGTCAGGTCCTGAGGGATCATTACATGAAGCTGTGAAGACGAAACCCTGAGTGGAAATGTAGCCCCGGGAGGCTGAAGAGGCCAGACTCGTAGGAGGCCTAAGGTCGGTTGCAGACACAGAGAGAAAATGGCCTGAGAGAGAGGCTATCCGTGCTTCAGAAGGCAGAGACAGAGTCCCTTGCAGCCCAGATGATGTCATCAGGAGCTGCAGGTGGACATGGAACTTCAGGGTTTGGCATTTTGTCTGGCTTGGTCTTGCTTTGGTCTGAACATTTCTTGCGGTGCCCCCAAATCCTTCCTTTAAAATGGAGAGGTTTATTCTGTGCCATTGTGTGTTGGAACTATATAACTTTTGACTTTATAGGAGCTCACAGTGAAGAGATCGCCTTGACTTTCAGAAGAGATTAAAATTTGGAATTTTAAAGTTTTGGAACTATTAAAAGACTCGAGATTTTTTGAAACCGAACAGAACTTGTTTTTTAATTATGAGATGGCTATGAGCCTATGATAATGGGAGTGGAAAGTAATGGCCTAAAAAGGACATGTTTGGCCGGGCGGTGGTGGCACATGCCTTTAATCCCAGCACCCAGGAGGCAGAGGAAGGAGGACCTCTGTGAGTTCGAGGCCAGCCTGGTCTACGGAGTGTGCACCATACATCCAGGACTACACAGAGAAACCCTGTCTTGGAAAAACCAAAAAAAAAAAAAAAAAAGAATGACATGTTTGGAAATCAAGTTGATGAGTGGTGAATTTGTGACTCCTTATATTGTCTACTAGTTCTAAAATCACCCTGGAGACAAATCTCTGGGCGTGTCTGTGAGGGATTTTCTAGATTACGTTAATTGAGGTGGGAAGATGTAGTTTTTTGGTTCTGGGTTTTTTTGCTTGTTTTTTTTTTGTTGTTTTTTTTTTTTTAACTCTTTGGGGGCCTGTCACCCAGCTCCCAAATAAATATACGGAGACTTGTTCTTAATTATGAATGCACAGTCTTAGCTTGGCTTGTTTCTAGCCAGCTTTTCTTTCTTGTTTTGTTTTGTTTTTTCAAAGCAGGCTTTCTCTGTGTAACAGTCCTGGCTGTCCTGGATCTCACTCTCTGGAGAAAACTAATAATGCAAACACCTGCTGTGTATCAGATAATATTCTAGGTGAAGGGGATACTCCAGTGAGCCAAACAGGAGAATTCTTTCAATAATTGGAAGAGTCAGATTACAGCCAAGGTAAGTAATTATGCTCAGTTTTGTCTTTCTAAAAAGTGGATGCTTATAAACCACCCCGAGTTTAATACTTTCAAATATAAATCCTAACTTTCTATGTTAATATGACTAAAACAGCTCATACTCAGCCATTGCTGTTTAGAAACATTTTCCACTATTCCCCTTCCAATGTTCTATTTTATTCCGTTTTTGTTTTTGAGAAAATTAATTGACATGTGTGACCGGAAATATTTATGGGGTAGAGTGTGGCACACTGATGGTCAGATGGGTTAATGGTCGTATCCATTACTGAAAACATTGACACTGGTATTGGGGACATGTAAAATCCTCTCTACTGATTATTTTGTAATGTTTGAGTAATTCTTGTCAACACTATTGGAAGGAATTCATCCATTACCCATCTCCTTTCCAAATTCCCCCTCCCGTCTCCCTTCCCAGGCTCTGAAAACATTATTCTTTTCTGCTTTTTAAGTTTTTAAGATAGAATTTTATTATATAGCCCAGGCTGCCCCCAAACTTCTGACCTCCCTGCTCAGCCTCCCAGGCACTGAAATTACAGGCATGTCCTCTTCTCGGCCCTTCCCCCATCCCCCTCTTCTCCCTCCAGTGGCTCCTCCCTCCTCTAGACAATGTCTCACTGTAGCCCAGGCTGGCCTTAAATTGCCATAATCCTTCTGCCCCAGCCTCCCAAGTGTTAGGATTATATGTATGAGCCAGCACACCTCATCTCTATTCTCTACTTCTGTAGGCTCTTTTTAAGGTTCTATATTTAAGTGAGAACATATAATGTTTGTTTTTCTATGTCTGGTTTATCTCATTTAGCATAATGTCTTCCAGTTCCCTCCAAGTATCTACAAATGACAGACTGTTCTTTTTTTCCTTTTCTTGAAAATGTTTTCATAATATATATAAACACTACACACATATATTTCTTAATATATATTGAAATATAGTCTCTCTACACAGCCCTGACTGTCCTGGCCCTCACTATGTAGACCAAGATGGCCTAGAACTAACAGAGACCCACCTTCTTCTGTCTCCAGAGTTCTGGGATTAAAAACATGTGCCACCACACCCAGCTCATACAATATGCTCTTCTCATGCTTTCCCCTCCCCGATACTTTCATTATTTTTATGACTAAATGCTATGCACTAAATTTCCCACCAGCTTTACATCGGATGATAGAACCGTAGATTAATTCGGTATCGTGGCTACGGTGAACAGTGCTACAACCACCACGGAATGCAGATGTCTGCACGGTACCTTCACTGCCTTCCCATGTAAATCACGGGGGATTTCTGGGTCATATTCTAGTTAATAGTTTAAAATATTATGGCTGGAGAGATGGCTCTGAGGTTAAGAGCACTGGCTGCTCTTCCAGATGGTCCTAAGTCAATTCCCAGCCACCACATGGTGGCTCACAACCACCTGTAATGAGATCTGACGCCCTCTTCTGGCCTGCAGGGACACATGCAGGCAAAACACTGTCTATGTAATAAATAAACAAATCTTTTTTTAAAAAAGTTTAAAATATTTTGTAAAGTAGCTAAGTATGAATTACACTTATGACAGAATGAAACAGATTATAATCACTTGTCCATGTGCCTCAACTTAGAGTGTGTGTGTGTATGTGTGTGGCCTGCATGTACGTATGTGCACCACACAAGTGCCTGGTGTCTTTGGAGGTCAGAAGACCTTAAAATAACCGATAAGTTATTTTAAGAGTTGGGTTTTGTTGTTGTTGTTTTTGCTTTTTGAAGGGATCTTTGCAGACAACCCTAACTTCCTTTAGTATCACATCAGGGAGCCCTGGCTGTTCCTTTCCTGGTTCTGTTATTTAATGTATTTGTGCAAACACTGTTTCTACACAGTGTCTGTTTCACATGCCCTTGAGCCTCTTACTCAATGTTTTTGGCAGGCAGTGGTAACTGTTGCTAGGTCAATTCTTGCATTAGGACTGGAAAGTACAGGTAAAGCATAACGAATTTCTGTGTCTGAAATCTGTGTTGTCAAATTGAAAAACTCTACAGATGGGGACTGGCTAAGAGCCCTGGCTGCTCTTGTGGAGGATGCAGGTTCAAATCCCAACACCCACATGGGCACTTATAGCCGGCTGTAACTCCTGGTTTCTGGAGCTCTAATGCCCTCTTCTGGCCTCTGCTGGCACCACAGACATACATATAAGCAAATGTTCACACACAAAAAAATGGATTTTTTTTAAAAAGAAAAGAAAAGCCACAAATAACACTTTGTGAGGAATTTCGGTCAAAATGCAGATGCAGTCAGTTGTGGTGACATACATCTTTGATCCCATTACTTGGGGAAAGGTAGTCAGAACTCTGCATTTGAGGCCAGCCTGGTGTACAAGGGAGACCCAAACCAGCCTCTGATGGACTGAACCTCGAACAGCCGGACAAAGGTGTATATTTATTGATTGTTGCACAGAGTTGCTTTTTTGGCAAACAAGTTCCTCACACTGAGTCCCTGATCTAATCTGCACGGTTTTCTGAGGGAAAGCATCACACACACACACACACACACACACACACACACACACACCACACACACACACACCACACACACACACCACACACACACACACACAGACACACACACCACACACACACACACACACACACACACCACACACACACACACACAGACACACACACACACCACACACACACACACACACACAGACACACACCACACACACACACACACCACACACACACCACACACACACACACACACACACACCACACACACACACACACACCACACACACACACCCCTACTTTAGTCTTTTACTGTGAACTGTTTGCAGTACCCAATAACCCAAGAGATTCAGGAGTGCCGGAAGTGTCTGGTGACCAAAGCCAGGCAAAGGCTGTAGAGCTGCTTCAGAAAATCACTCTGTAGGGCTGGAGAGACGGCTCAGAGGTTAAGAGCACTGACTGTTCTTCCAGAGGTCCTGAGTTCAATTCCCAGCAACCACATGGTGGCTCACAGCCATCTGTAATGAGATCTGGCACCCTCTTCTGTATACATAATAAATAAATAAAATCTTTTAAAAAAAAAAAAGAAAAGAAAAGAAAAAAAAAGAAAAGAAAACCACTCTGTAAATCACAGAAAACAACCACCGATTTCTACCACGATTTCATCGAGGGGAGAGAAAACAACTGTTCTAATGTTCACCCCAGAGACAGTAGCCCTGCTAGGCTCTTACACACCAGCCAGGACTATATGGTGAGGTCCTGTCTCAACAAACAAACCAGGAAAATCAAAACCAAACTGAACCGAACCAAACAAACCCGAGGGGCTGGAAAGAGTATGGACTTCCCTTGAGGAGCACCCAAATCCCATTCCCAGCACTCATGGGGGGAGGCTCACAGCTGCGGGTAATTCCAACTCTAGGACATCTGCTATTTTTAAAAATGTTAATTGGTGCTGGTTACCGTTTGAGAAAGGTTATGAGCCATGACAAAACCCAGTATCAGAGCTTCATTAGGAGGAAGGTATGTGGGGGGGGGGGCAACAAAAGAACCAGGCCTAAGGAAGAAGCATGTGCAGAGATGGGGGAAGGGGGAGATATGGTGGGGGGAAGAGAGAGCAGAAGAGTGAGAGGAAGAGTCTGTGTCCAGCTTTTTAAGGATTCCCGTGCGCATGCGCAGGTGGGCTTATGGCGCTATGCCATGCATGTGCTGATTGCATGACTGTGCTGTACACATTTGAATGATCACGCAGCACACTGAGCTGCAAGACATAAGACCCCTTACTCAGCTGCTGAACCGTGCATGTGCGGTCATGCAGCTGGAGTGGCGGCAGAATCCTAACATTCTAAACTTTTGCTTATTATAAAAAAGCGGGGGCTGGAGAGATGGCTCAGAGGTTAAGAGCACGGCTTGTTCTTCCAAAGGTCCTGAGTTCAATTCCCAGCAACCACATGGTGGCTCACAGCCATCTGTAATGAGATCTGGTGCCCTCTTCTGGCCTGCAGGGATATGTGCAGACAGAACACTGTGTACATAATAAATAAATAAGTCTAAAAAAAAAAAAAAAAAAGCGGGTGAACAGGAATAGGGACGTCGTTTCTCCTGGAAAAACTGCTTCCAGCTGACCTGGTGGGCATCAGTTGACTCTTGGGGGGTAGGGAAGGGGGCCACTGAGGTAACCAGCCGTCCTGGGGTCCTCTGATGCTTTTCAGTGCTGTCCAGGTGGGTTCAAGCCGGTTCCAGAACTCGCTGACCTATCCAGGTGGGTTTTTCTGGAGCTTGGAAAAATTTTGAACATATTAAGAAGCAGCCATGAGAAAATTAAAGTCTTGAGCTAGTGACCATTGTAGTGTTTGGTATTCCGCTTACATTGGTTAGTGTGTGTGTGTGTGTGTGTGTGTGTGTGTGTGTGAGAGAGAGAGAGAGAGAGAGAGAGAGAGAGAGAGAGAGAGAGAGAGAGAGAGAGAGAGAGAGAGATTGGAAAATGTTTTTATTTTTACCTGAGATGAGCCTTATCTGAGACAGATTATTTTAAAGCACCTGTTTCCTTTATTAGTTTAGCATCCAGGAGACATAGGTGATCAATTGTTGAGAGCATTTAACAGTAATGAATTGTTATATTAAAGTCTTTTTTTTTTTTTTGCAGAGCCCAGACACTTTTGGGTCTGGGGGTGTAAATACCTTTTGACTACTACTGTTCCTTACCACCTGGGTATATCTGATGGTCCTTAGATTCCAGCTCTACGGTGATCCTGTAACAATTAGCTGAGTAGTTAATTAGAAGAGGGAACCAGGAAGAGAAAAGCTTGTGGGGTGAGACCTCATTCTTCTGGAATTGGTGACCAGGCAGTGGATCCTGATGTCCTCTGGAATTTGAGAGAGAGAGCAGGGCCTGTCTGTGTCACTGTAGATGAGAGGGAGAAGGTCAGGAGTGAGGCACATGGAGGGAGCAAACGAAACGAAAACTCCTACCTTAGCTGGAAAATCTCTTCCGTTAAGTAACCCTGAAAGCACAATTAAGTCTGGTGAGGTGGGTAAGACTATTCTCCTACCCTGACAATAGGGAAATGAGGGGAGATGAGACCCCAAAACTCCCTCAGGACTGAGTAAGTGGCTCAGTGTCCAAAGAAAGGAAGCAGATCACCCCATGCTGCATCCTGGGTTCCCTGTGAGCCCGTGGCCAGGCCTAGGAGGTCTGCTGGAGGTCTTAGTTTGACGTCCCCATGCCCCTGGGTGCACGGGAGCAGCCAGCTGACCAGTTCTCTCTCTAGGTGGCACTTTGGACAAGGCTCAGTGGATGGCCCAGTAGGGCACACTCTAGCCCCCATGGCCTTCTAAAACAGACCTGGAAGCCCTCATGCAGCCGCTCGGATGGCGTGTGCCAGCACTTGGCAGTTCTGTTCACAGGCTTTCTCATCTCCCCCACGGTACCTTACTTAAATGCCACAGTCACCTGTGGGGTCAGGAGCCTCGCTCTCCAGATGCTTAAGTTTTGGTCCTAATGTCAGGGAGCTCTGGGAGACAAGAGATAGATTTTTTTTTTGTTTTTTGTTTTTCCGAGACAGGGTTTCTCTGTGTTGATTTGCGCCTTTCCCGGAACTCACTTGGTAGCCCAGGTTGGCCCCGAACTCACAGAGATCCACCTGCCTCTGCCTCCCCAGTGCTGGGATTAAAGACGTGCGCCACCACCGCCCAGCCAACAAGAGACAGATTTTTATTCCAGGTCTTGAAGGGTTTTTTTTATTATTATTATTATTATTTTTATTTTTTGATCGTTTGCTGGCTTGAGAACAGCTTTAGGAAGACCCGCCAGGAGGCAGGTTGTAAACTGATCTCTGGCTAGAGAGCCATCTGGATTATTACGATCCCAATGTGGGTCCTGATCGTAAACTTATCTGCATGCATCCTAGCCTGCTTCCAGACCTGTCCATGCTTAGCAGACCATCCGGTACTGGAGAACAGAGGGGGGAACAGATAAGGTTCTTTGGAGTCAGAGATTCCTTAGGTTCAGGAATGTAAGTGGGCAGGAGAGAGAGGATCAGAAAGGGAGGGTTTAGAGCTTAGGTAAAAGCGTGGAGATATGGTAACTCTTTTCATTTGCCGATTCACTGGCAAAAGTTAGATAATTCCTGTGAAATATCAGGGTTCAAGGAGCCCTTATCACAGACAAATTTACTGGTACCTGGGAATACTTAAGGCATTTGTCAGAGGAGGAGCGGAACCATGAGGAGGACGCCTCCATGTCCCATGACTGCAGCTGAGAGAAAAAAATAAAACATTAAAATAACAAACGAGACCCCAGACCCCCATCTCAAGCATCCCCGAGGATGGGCAATCTGTGGACTGGCATAAATGATCAGCCCAAGTTACCTGGACCGTTGTCATGGAAGGGGCAAGGGCTGGGGGGACCTATGTACTGGAGGCCTCCCCAGGAGTCCAGACAGCATTCAATTCTTTGTCAAGAGAGAATGTGTCGTGGTATGCATATCTCAGGCTACAGTCACAGGAAATGGAAACAAATCGGAAAGGGGAAAACTCACCAATCTTGGCGGCCGGCGTGTTGTGTGTAGCGGTCCTGGCAGCTGGGCAAGTGAAAAAATCGGGAGCGGGCAGTTGTAAGTCCAATAAAGTACAGGGTCCGGGGCGCGGAGCCCGGACGGGGAGCCCCGACGCGGAGCCCCGACGCGGAGCCCCGACGCGGAGCCCCGGACGCAGGGTCCCGGACGCAGAGCCCGGACACAGAGACCCAAGACAGCCTGTTTCATCACAGCACCAATGTTGTTTTAAAAATGATAAGTGGCTTTTTTTTCCTTTATCATTTTTAAAAATACTAATACGAGTCTTTTTCTGTACTACAGCTAGCTCCCAAATAATAATCCAGAGATTTATTATTACTTACGAAAGCCCGGCCTATAGCTTAGGCTTGTTCCTAACCAGCGCTTATAACTAATTAACCCACTTCTATTAATCTATGCTCTATCACGTGGCATTACCTCTGTTCCATCTTGCATCTCCTGCTTCCTCTCTGTGTCTCCTGGTGTTTCCTGCAAGCCTAGATTCCGCCTCCTCTTCCTTTCTCTCCCTGGAAACCCTGTCTACACCTCCTGCCTTCACACAGTGCACAAATATCCCACAATTGGTCCCGAAGAAGATGTGTGGAGTCATGGGGAGGGAGGGGAGCCCGACACAAGCTGAGTGTGAATCGGGATGGCTGCTTACAGAATTTGTTGGGAAAAGAATACACATTTTATACTCTACAGTTGCACATAGGATTGAATGGGAGAAAGGGAGCGAGGGAGCTGGAGTGTGTTTGAGGAGGCCAGCCTTGACCTTGACAAGTTAACAGGCACCAGTCATATGTTAATGGAGGGGCCACAGGAGTCCCTTTTTTTGCACACAGGAATTTTCTTCAAGCCCCCGAGGGAGTGGGGACTTTTGTTTAAATGCCTGACCTTGGGAAAAGGACTTTCTTAGGGGATCAGACATTCCATTATGGAATGTTGTGGTTTCTTGCATAGCTTAGTTTGTCCTGTGAGACCAAAATGAGCCATCTTAGAAATAAGACCAAAATGCTTTCACCCTAAAATTAAGGCCTAAGATTTCTCCTTTTGGGAATAGGCCATTAGTTACTGAAACCAGTCAGTTCAGATTCCAGAAACCAGGAAGTGTAAAAGTACAGAGTCACAAGATAGTCACAAGGTAATGCCTGCCAGACTATGGAATGTCCTCTCCCTGGTTTCCAGGGTAACTGACCACAGAAATGCCCCCACCTGAGAAATGGTGGTGGGCAACCACTCCCTTAGAAGTAATTTCTAGAAGTCCCTAGAAGCGAGCCAATCAAAATTGTATCCATACTAGCACCCCTAAATGATGTCAATCTTGTGACTTTTCCCTTTAAAAACTGAGCTTGCAGACAGGTGGGCGCTTCCTCCAGTCTCCACTGCGTTGGATGTATTGGACGAAGTCCCTGCCTAGGCTTGTATTGCTTTTGGATATCCAGAATTAAACCTTGCTTTTGCATTCCGGCATGCTCGTCTTTGGTGGTCTCTCTGGGGGTCACGATCTGGGCACAACAGTCCAAATAGCTAAAGCTTAAAGTGAGCAAAGACGAAGTGAGACAAATACTAGTGTGAACCTGAGTAGACCTTAGGAATTTATAAATCTTGATTATCAAATATACCTTATTTATCAAGTATATGTATGGGAGTAGGCAGAATTATCACGCTATGTGGTTCCACAGTGGAACCTGTGGAACAGGGATTTATTTATTTATTTATTTATTTATTTATTTATTTATTTTGGTTTTTTCGAGGCAGGTTTTCTCTGTGTAGCTTTGGAGCCTGTCCTGGATCTCGCTCTGTAGACCAGGCTGGCCTCGAACTCACAGAGATCTACCTGCCTCTGCCTCCTGAGTGCTGGGATTAAAGACGTGCGCCGCCACCGCCCAGCTCAAAGAATTGTTTCAAGAGACTGCTGTTAGGATTCGGCCACACACCTGCACATGCGCAGTTCAGCAGCTAAGCAAGGGGGTCTTACGTCATTAGTGCGCTGCATGATCACGCATGCGTGATGTAGCTCTGTAAGCCCACCTAAGCATGCTCACAGGAATCCTGAAAAAGCCAGACACAAACTCCTCCTCTCTCTCTGTTCTCCCCCCCCCTCTGCTTGTATGTGCTTCTTCCCCAGACCTGGTTCTTTTGTGCCCTCCTCTTCCTCCTAATAAAGCTCTGATACTGAGTTTTGTCATGGCTTGTCATTTTGTTTTTTTTTTTTTTTTTTTTTTTTTTTTTTTTTTTGGTTTTTCGAGACAGGGTTTCTCTGTGTAGCTTTGCGCCTTTTCCTGGAACTCGCTCTGTAGCCCAGGCTGGCCTCGAACTCACAGAGTTCCGCCTGCCTCTGCCTCCCGTGTGCTGGGATTAAAGGCGTGCGCCAACACCACCCGGCATGGCTTGTCATTTTTAAACTTGTTACAGGGACCTATGCTTTGCGGCACCTGAGCTGATATATGCAGATACACACATAGGCACACATATGCACATAATTTAAACAAATAAATAAAAACGGGGTGAATGGGCTTTGGAGTTGGCACAGACCACACCCAGACACCAAATTCTCAGCAGAAAGAATATTTATCTATTAAGCAAGATAAACAGGGTGGCTGAACCTGAATTGGTCAGAAACAGCAGCACATGACTCAGCAGGAGTGATTTTTTTAGGAGAAAAAGAGGAAATCCAGGCTAGGACAGGTTTGTAGGTTTTGATTGGGCATGTTAGTTAGGGCAGCCAAATGAGGGGCTCTGATTGGGCGTGCTAAATAGGTAGCCAAATGGGGGATTTTGATAGCTGGACCTCAGGAATGAGTCAGGCATGAGGAAATGGCCAAACAGGATTCTAGTGGTTTAGCCCAAGAGGGAACAGCAGGACCTGGCCTCAGCATGTAAGTGCCTGTTAGAGCCCTTCACAGGGCGCTGAGGAAATGGTTCAGCAGTTGAGAACACACACCAGAGTTCAGTTTTCAGCACCCACATCACATAGCTCGCAACCACCTGTGATTCCATCTCCACGAGATCTCATGCTTCTTCTAGCCTCCTTGGGTACCAGCACAGACGAGCACATACCCACACACATACACACAATTAAAAAATACTAAAAGATATTCTAAACAAAGCCCAAAACACCTTTTAAAAGTAAGAAAACAAAACAGAGGTGCAGAAATACGTTGTAGAAAATTACCTTGAGACATGTAAATAAAGCATATGTAATACATAGTGAATTTCATGTTTCAACTCCGATCTCATGCCCAAAATATCCCATTATATATTTCCAAACGTTTCAACATCTGAAATTGGTAATACATCTATTCCCAAGCATTTCAGATAAGGGACACTCAGCTCGTACATTATCGTTTTGCATGTAATTGCCTGTAAATATCCCTTTCCTATGAAAAATAATGCCTCTTAAGCTAACAGAGTTACTTCAGCCGGTCTTCTCTGTTCTTGTTGCTGCTGCCTTTTTGTTGGTTTATTGGAACAGAAGCTCATGTAACCCAGGTTAGCCACCAACTCTTATGTAGCCATCTTATTTAGTTTTTGTTGCTGTTGTTTGTTTGTTTATTTTGCTTTGTTTTCTTTTGTTTTTGAGACAGGGTTTCTCTGTGTAGCTTTGCGCCTTTCCTGGAACTCACTCTGTAGCCCAGGCTGGCCTCGAACTCACAGAGATCCGCCTGCCTCTGCCTCCCGAGTGCTGGGATTAAAGGTGTGTGCCACCACCGCCCAGCCACAGCAACTCTTATAAAGAAAACATTCGATTGAAGTGATGGCTTACAGTTTCAGAGGTTCAGTCCATGAGCATCATGGCAAGGAATATGGCAGCGTGCAGGCAGACAGACAGACGTGGTGCTGGAGGAGTAGCTGAGCTTCCCACATTTTTCAGGCAACAGAAGTCAACTGAGACACCGGGCGGTATTCCAAGCATAGGAGACCTCAAAGCCTGCCCCACAGTGACACATTTCCTCCAACAAGGCCACAGCTCCTAATAGTGCTACTCTCTGTGAAATTACGGGGGCCAATTACATCCAAACTACCACATTCCACTCCCTGGGCCCCATAAGCTTGTAACAATATCATAATGCAAAATGCATTTAGTCCAACTTCAAAAGTCCCCATAGTCTATCACAGTCTCAACAATGTCAAAAAGTTCAAAGTCTCTTCTGAGATTCATGCAGTCTCTTAACTTTGTAATCCCCTTATGAAATCAAAATCAAAAAGCAGACCACATACTTCTAACATATAATGGCACAGGTTATACATTACCATTCCAAAATGTAGGGAAGGATGCATAGTGAGGAAATACCCGACCAAAGCAAGACCGAAAACCAGCTGGGCAAACTCCAAACTCTGCATCTCCATGTCTGATGTCTAAATGCTCTTCAGATCTCCAACTCTGTTCAGCTTTGTTGACTGCAACACACTTCTTTCTCTTGGGCTGGTTCCACTCCCTGTTAGCAGTTCTCTTTGGCAGGTGTCCCATGGCTCTGGCATCTCTAACATCTTGCGTTCTCCATGGCAATCCAGGCTTCAACTTCACAGCTTCGTGCAACGGCCTCTCTACTAGGCCCTCATTTAGGGACACCCCTGACACATGCCTAGGCTCAGCAGCTTTCTTTAGGCATGGAGGCGCATTCCATAATACATTTCTTCTATTCCTAACTCTAAAGCCAGCATCACATGGCCCGAAGCAGCCAAGTTCTGCTGCTTGCTGGGACTGGAACATGGCCTCCTCTTTCAATTACATCGTCATCAGCTTTCTGTCCTTCACTGTCTAAGCTTGGCTGTCCTGAAATTTGCTCTGTAGATCAGAGCTGGCCTGGAACTCAGAGATCTACCTGCTGGTACTGAGATTAAAGATGTGACCCAGACTCTAAGCTTTTCTTTAGTTCCTTTTCACACATTGGAAACTTAGCTGGGTGGGATCTTGCACACTGAGGTCATCACTCCCTGCATTCCATTTTTGTTTATTTGGTTGCTTGGTTGGTTTTTCAAGACAGGGTTTCTCCGTGGAGTTTTGGTGCCTGTCCTGGGTCTCAGTCTGTAGAGCAGGCTGGCCTCGAACTCACAGAGATCTGCCTGGCTCTGCCTCCCGAGTGCTGGGACTAAAGGTGTGTGCCACCGCCACCCAGCTTGCCTGTATTCCATTTCTTAATGCTCCATGCTCTTTTTCTCCTCAAAATTTACATTTTGTAATTTGCCCTGCTCAGCTTGCTCCTTTTCGTTATAAATCTCTATAAGCATGAACACTAGTAACCACACAACAGAGTCTAGTCTATATTAGGCTGTTTTGAGATTTCTTCTGGCAACAGAATTAATCCAAATCTCTTCAGTCTTCCTCGGGCGGACTCTTCAGACAAGGGCAAAAGGCAGCTACTTTCTTCACCAAAATATCACAAGAACGATTTCTAGGCAACATACTAAAATTCTTCTCCTCTGAAACCCCTTGAGTGAGCCCCCGACAGTTCAAATCACTCTTAGCACCACTGTCTTCCATGCTCCTACTAGTATGGCCCATTAAGCAGTGCTTAAAGCATTCCAGTGCTTTTATAACCTAAAGTAGCAAAATCCAAGTTCCTTCAAACAAAACACGGTCAGGCCTACCACAGCAATACCCCAGTCCATGGTACCAACTTCTGTCTTAGGGTTTCTATTGCTGTGAAAAGACACCATGACCATGGCAATTCTTATAAGAAAAAAAAATTTAATTGGGGTGTCTCGATTACATTTTCAGAGGTTTAGTCCATTATCATCAGGGTGATGAGAGCTGAGAGTCCTGCATCTTGCAGACAACAGGAAATGGACTGAGATACTGGGCAGTATCCTGAGCATGGGAAACCTCAAAGCCCGCCCCACAGTGACACACTTCCTCCAACAAAGCCACACCTCCTAATAGTGCCACTCCCTAAGAGATTATGGGAGCCAATGACATTCAAACTACCACAGTACCTCAGGATGATTTTGAACTTCTGGTCCCCCTGCCTTGAGAGTAGATAACAGACATGCACTGCTACATTCACCATGCCTAGTCCTGTGATTTTTGTTTTGTTTTGTTTTGTTTTTTGAGACAGGGTTTCTCTGTGTAGCTTTGGAGCCTTTCCTGGAACTCGCTCTGTAGCCCAGGCTGGCCTCGAACTCACAGAGATCTGCCTGCCTCTGCCTCCTGAGTGCTGGGATTAAAGGTGTGCACCACCACCGCCTGGCAGTATGATATTTTTTTTTTTCTTTTTTGGTTTTTCGAGACAGGGTTTCTCTGTGTAGCTTTGCGCCTTTTCCTGGAACTCACTTGGTAGTCCAGGCTGGCCTCGAACTCACAGAGATCCGCCTGGCTCTGCCTCCCCAGTGCTGAGATTAAAGGCGTGCGCCACCACCGCCCGGCTGGCAGTATGATATTTTATAATTTAGAAATTCTTGAAAAAGAAATATGCCCATAAAAATAAATAAAACTAAGCTGGGTGGTAGTGGTGCATGCCTTTGCCTCCAGCAGGAGCCCGGTAGCGGGTGTTAATTCAGAGACCGCAGAGGGGTGCTGCTTATTGGTTGCTCCCCATGGCTTGCTCAGCCTCCTTTCTTATAGAACCCAGGACCACCAGCCCAGGGACAGCACCACCCACAATGGGCTGGGCCCTCCCCCATTAATCACTAATTAAGAAAATGCCCTACAGGCTTGCCCACAGCTGGATCTTGTGGAGGCATTTTCTCAACTGAGGCTCCCTCCTCTGATGACTCTAGCTTGTGTCCTGTTGAGGTAAAACTAGCCAGCACTCTGTCCTGCTGAGCTGAAGTTACAGACTCTCTGGGCTGAGCCCGACTTTTCTGAGTGCTGGGTCTCAAACTCAGGTCCTCATACTTATAAACACTTTCCCATCTGCTCCTGACTCCCAGTCAGCTCCCTAGTCTCCCATTTGCTCTTTCCTTTCTTACTCGATGTTTTTTGTTTCTTTCTTGTATATTAAAGATTTTCCTTAAGTAGATAATGATGCTTGACCTTCTGTGTATTTAAGAGTGAGGTCTTAGCTGGGCATGGTGGTGCACACCATGAGCCAGGCAGATCTCTGTGAGTTGGAGCCCAGCCTGGTCTACAGAGCGAGTTCCAGGACAGCCAGGGTGATTATAATAGCAGGATTCGTGTCTATTTCATTAACAGAAGCCTGATGAGAGTATCTTTGGGATTTCCCCCTCAAAGGTATATCATTGCTCTTATTTGCCATTATTTAGGAATTAATATTCTCAGGGCTGCTAAACCAGCTACTATTCTGTTTGCTTTCCACCTTCCAAAATGCTCCTACCACCGTTTCATTTCCTCTTCTCGTTGTTCTTACAGGTTTCTCCCTTACGATGTGGACAAAAGATCCCAGGCCCTGCCCCAACTTTAACTAGAAGTCCCCTTTATTTTATTTTTTCTCCTTTCTCCTCTCCCTTGCTCTCCTTCTTTTCTCATGCCCATTTTGTTTTGTTTTGTTTTGTTTTTTTCTTCTTCAAGATTTTGCTATGTATAAGCTGGGCTGGCCTCCAACTGTCCATCTTTCTGCCTCAGCCTGTAATTACAGGCATCCACCTCCACTCTTGGCTCCATTATTCTCTCTTCTCCTTTTGAGATGGAGTCTTGTGTATTCCAGGCTTGGACCAAACTCCATGTAGCCAAGGATGACTACTTACTTGGATTCCAGGTGTACACCAGCATGTTTGGTTTATACTGTGTGTGGGTGGGAGTGGGGCGGGGGGGGGGAGTGTTGAATCCAGGGATTCACATATGCTAAACAAGTCATCTACCAACGTGTCTCATATATCCCAGGCTGGCCTGGAACTCACCATATGGAGGAGGATGACCCTGAATTATCCTTCTGCCTCCACTTCACAAGCGCTGAGATTACAGGCATGCACTACCACACTTAGCCCCTGAAGACAATTTTATTGAAGGACAAATTCCGGTTTGGGTACGGATTATTTCGTTGGCCTACAGTAGTGTGTGTGTATATATACTTGCTTTTGTATAGAGTATGCTTCTGTATAGCATGCTTCTGTATAGTCATTGTTCTGCAAAGGGAATTAAGTTACTTCCAAAGATATCCACCCCCTCCCCACCATCCGCCTCAATACTCTGCCCGATGGGGGCGCCACACATTGCAAGAAATACCTGAAAAAGCCATCAGAAGTGCTAGGCTGGGCGAGGGCAGAGACAACGGGGCAGAAGAAGACAGCCAGAGACCACGCCTCTCTGGGAATAAAGAGCGAGGGGGAGGGCGTTTAATCTCGTTGATGATTGGCTCTTATCCCTGGCCAATCATGAGCAGCGATTGATTTTTTTTTTTTTTTAAACAGTGATGACCCGCCTCCCCAGAGGCTTTGACGCCACGTTTACAAATGAGGATCGGTTACGTAAGAGAGATGGGCCGGGCAGCCAATGAGAGCTCGGGGCGCTCATGGGCGGGTGAGGCCGCTGCCAGGTTCGGGGCGGAAGGAACGTCTCCGGCTAAGACGGAACGAAAGATGGCGGCGGAAACGCTGCTGTCCAGCCTGTTGGGGCTGCTGCTGCTGGGGCTCCTGTTCCCTGCGCCCCTGACGGGTGGCGTCGGGAGCCTGAATCTGGAGGAGCTGAGCGAGATGCGCTATGGCATCCAGATCCTGCCGTTGCCTGTCATGGGAGGGCAGGTGAGGGGGGCGTGGGGGCGAGGGTCCTGTGCAAAGAGGAAGGGGGCGCGCACGGTGAAGGAGGAAGGGCAGCTGCGAGCCCGGCGCCGGAGATGGAAAGGGGACGGCGAAGAGGAGGTGGTGTTTCTCCCAGGACCGCCGGGGATCGCGGGCAGACCCGCGCCCCTGGGGACCAGGCACCGGCAGGGGTGGGGCTTCCCGCCGTGGACGTCCCTCCCGGGTCACGGTGAAAGCAGCCCGGGCTGCCCGGTGGGGAAGTGAGAGCGCCCTTAACCTCCCCCCCTCCCCGCTCCCCGCACGCAGCTGGAGGGCTCGCGGCTTTATTCTCTCTTCCGACTGGGCACTTCCCCAGGGTCTGAAGAGGGATCTCGTTGTTCTCGATCCCAGCCTCTGCCTCCCTGCCCCCCTCCCCGACCCTTCTTTCCCAGAGCCAAGCTTCGGACGTGGTGGTGGTGTCGTCCAAGTACAAGCAGCGCTATGAGTGCCGCCTGCCAGCTGGAGCTATTCACTTCCAGCGTGAAAGGGAGGAGGAGGCACCTGCTTACCAAGGGCCCGGGATTCCGGAGTTGTTGAGCCCAATGAGAGATGCTCCCTGTCTGTTGAAGGTGAAAGGACCCGGGGTGGGTGGAAGGTAGTCTTGAGCTGGAGTTGCTAGGGAAGGAGTGCGTCCTGGGGTGGGGGTGGGTGGGGGGACTGTGGAAGTTAAGGGGCTACTGGTGTACTAGATATGTTTACGGACAGGAAGCGTGGGGGAGCAGAGAGACTCGTGTGCATCCACAAATGACCCATTTGCAGGATGTGGGGAAGGGTTACAATAAAAGATCTCAAAGCAGGTTGAACCACGATCAAAGTAATAAAGAGGGGCCGTGGTGGGACTGCAGAAGCAGGAGCCCACCCAGAATGCCAGCGTCTGCCCCTGTCGCTCTTCATCTCAGGAGTCCACTGTAGTTGGGGACGTTCAATTAATACTTGAACCTGTGGGAGTCTTCATCCGAGAGCTTCAAGGATACCATGATTTCTTACCTTTATGGAGGGCGGGGAGGGACTCTTGTCTGTGACCCCAGGCTGGACCCCATAGCATGGTCCTGCCTCATCCCTCCCCTGACAAAAAGAAAAAGAAAAGGGAAAGAAAGGGCAGGTGTGGAAAGCAGTCATACTTTAGATGTGCGTCTCCAGCCGTGGAAGGAAGACAGCTGCCCTTCTCACAGAGTCTGGAGAAGGAATGAGAGGGCAGAGGGGATAAGGACTAAATGGCAGTTTAAGTGTCTGGGAGCCAGGGGACTGTGGTCTCAAAAAGAAGGATGTTCATGCCCCATGGTTGTTTGTTTTTCATTCGTCAGACCAAGGACTGGTGGACGTATGAATTCTGTTATGGACGCCATATCCAGCAGTACCATATGGAAGGTGACTCACTCTTACATTTCCCCCGAGCCTTCACCATCAGGTGTGGAAGGTGATCTCCCTCCCAGTCCTCTTCCTTCTAGACTTCATAGTGAGAATAATGCACTTTACCCGTGGCTTCTCTTCCAGACTCCGAGGTCAAAGGTGACGTCCTCTACCTCGGCTATTATCAGTCAGCTTTCAACTGGGATGATGAAACCGCCAAGGTAACAAGGGGTGTGGGGTCAGGCCAAGCTGCCCAGGCAACGAGGGAGGGTCAGATTTAGCTGGAGTGTTTCCTGGGGTTTGGCGCCCATCAAGACCACGTTCCCCTGGGACCTGGAGTCCTGCGATCCCCAGGTTCCTGCGGGAGGCTAGTGCTGTTCTTCCGTGTGGTTTCTTTTTCTCATACCCTCTCCACCCTGCCTGGCGTTCCCTCCAGGCCTCCAAGCAGCATCGGCTGAAACGCTACCACAGCCAGACCTATGGCAACGGGTCCAAGTGTGATCTCAACGGGAGGCCCCGAGAGGCCGAAGTTCGGGTAAGACTCCAAAGAAGGCAGGAAAAGGGTCCCCAACTCACAGTCTAACTTCTCTGGGAGGGAGGCAGTCAGGTGTCAGGCCCAGATCTAGTTGGCAGCTAGATGCCATTGTCTGGGTTTTCAGAGGTAATTTAATTCTGCATTTCCCATATGCTACCCTCAGGGCCTCCAGCCGTATTTAATCTTTCCAGCATTTCTCCTTACGTTCACCTGAGCTGTTAATGTTAGTGTCTGTCTTTGACTCCTCAAGCTCTGGAGGTAGCATTGAGGTGCTGGTCTTAACTCTTCTGGGAAAGTGGGAGCAAACAGGAAGCGCCTTCATGGGTGGAAGGACCTGGGTGGAGTAGGGGACGACGCTAACATAAGACATGAGTCTGAAGAAAGTCATGAAGGCGGTGGTTCTCAACCTGTGGGTCGCGGCCCCTTCAAGGGATGGACTGGCCCTTTCACAGGGGTCCCATATCAGATAGGCTGCATATCAGATATTTTCATTACGATTCATAACAGTAGCAAAATTACAGTTATGAAGTAGCAACGAAAATAATTTCATGGTTGGGGGTCACCACAACACGAGGAACCGTATTAAAGGGTTGCAGCGTGAGGGAGGTTGAGAACCATGGCTAAGGGGTGAGGATGAGAAGGGAAGCGTCTCTTCTCTCTTCTAAGGATCTATTAAAGTTCTCTTCAGGGCGGGGCGTGGTGGCGCACGACTTTAATCCTAGCACTCTGGAGACAGAGGCAGGCGATCCCTGAGTTTGAGGCCAAGCCTGATCTACCTGGTGAGTTCCAGGATAGCTTCAAAAAACCGAAACCTCTCTTCAGTTGGGTATGGTAGCATATACCTGTAATCTCAGTAAGCTGGGAGGCTGAGGCAGGAGCATTGTGGGCTCAAGGCTTGCATGGACTACATGACAAAATATTGTACTAACAAACTAACAAACAAAAGAAAACCCTCCTTCGTCCTGTGGTTGGGACCCTTAATTCTCACCATCTTGGCCAATAGCCTCCTGACCAATGGTCCTTACCTCCCGGCCTATCGCTGAGTGGAGACAGGCAGGGGGCAGACAGGCAGATGTGTGCAGAAAAGCCGCTCCGTCTGCACCATCGTAGACACCTGCCAGCACTGGGTTTGTGTAAAATAGATGTGCACAGTCAATTGTGCACTAGCATTGGACACCCAACCCCGAGAGTGGGAAGAAGGTTCAGTGTTAGCAGTTATCCGTTGTATGGGTACTCCCTCCCGGCCCAGTCAAGCTCGGTATGACGTGGACCGTCTTGCTCCATGTGAGGTGGGGTGAGCTGGCTCCACTGTGCTGCCGTACGAATCCGCTGCCACCCCTGCCGGGTCCCGGAAATCAGTCAGTGCTTCTGCAGTGACTGCGTGGTGCTGGGAAGGGTGGGAAACAGCCAAATTCTGGATTTATGTTGTTCTTTAATTTTAATTTTTTTTAATTAATTTTATATAAAAGAGTAGGTTTCATTATAACACTTAAAAGTACTTAAAAAAGAAACTGCTTTTAAACTTTTTTTTTTTTTTTTAATGTGCATTGGTGTTTTACCTGTGCATGTCTGTATGAGGGTTTCAGATCCCCTGGAACTGGAGTTACAGACAGACATGAGCTGCCATGTGGGTGCTGGGACTTGAACCCTGGTCCTCTGGAAGAGCAGCCAGTGCTCTTAACCACTGAGCCATCTCTCCAGCTTCTGTTTTAAAGCTTTTTAAAAAAATATGTAGGTGTGTGTGTGCGTGCGTGTGTGTGTGTGTGTGTGTGTGTGTGTGTGTGTGTGTGTGTGTGTGTGCAGGTGCCCCGCCCTCGGGGGCCAGAGGGAGTCAGATCCCCTGGGGCTGGAGTTGCAGGCAGGTGTGAGCCCCCCATTCTGGGTCCTGCAAACCGAATCTCGTCCTCTGCAAGAGCAGTATGTTCTCTTAACCACCGAGCCGTCTCCCCAGCTCCTCCCAGCATTTTCGGTGTGTATCATTGTACTTCGCTTCTATCGGCTCCCCACGGTGCTGTAGATTCGGTGTTGAGTTGGACATGGGGCCGAGTGAAGGATGGTTATGACCGTTTGTTTTATCGTCAGCAGCCGCAGTGATGGAATTGCCGTTTATGACAGTGTGAAGGAGCAGGCTGGAGAAGGAAGATGGGTGGGGTTTGTGCATATGGAGGTCAGAGGCCGGTCAGACATCCCACTGGTGATCTGCAGTCGCAATTAGCTCTGTGAACGAAATCTAGGCTGGAGATAAAAATACGCATCGTGTTTCTGTCACAGTGGCCTTGTCCCTCTGCTGGGAATGGCGTAGCGTTCTTCAAATGGCTGGCTCTGTTCCTCCAGTCAGGTTATGCTCGAATGATACCTTGTGTGGATACACAAACACAGGTCCCCTTTCATCCTGGTGAGCATTTATAGTGTTTTATATTCTTTAACGTCAGGATCATAAACTGGCCATGGGGTGGCTCAGTCCTATAATCCCAGCACTTAGGAGTCTGAGACAGGGGATGACTGCCAAGTTTGGGGCCAGCCTGGGCTCCATCGTGAGTTCTCGGCCATTCTGGGTTACAGAATGAAAGGCTGTCTCAGAAACAAACAAGAACATGTGCCATTGCCTGAGATGCTCCTGCTTTAACATCTGCACTAAAAAGAGCCCTAAGAAGGGAGGGTCTATTCCTGTCCGGTTTCTCCCAGTTCCTGGGATGGTGCCCGAGTATTCACTCAGTGAACAGAATGAATGACAGCGAGTTCAAGTGCTTCCTTCCTTCCTTCCTTCCTTCCTTCCTTCTTTCTTTTTGAGACAGGATCTCTATGTAGCCTTGGCTGTTCTGGAACACTCTATGTAGACCAGGCTGGCCTCGAACTCACAGATTTTCTTGCCTCTGCCTCTCAAGTGCTGGGATTAAAGGCCTGCGCCACCATGCCTGACCTCAAATGTTACCTTGGTTGACTCACCCCGAAAGTCTGTTCTGTTCCTTCAGTGATTCGTATGCAGATAGCCACATCCATGTGTGAAATCCGTTATCACACTGGATTGTATCCTAGCACTTGGCTGTATGGCATCTTCCCTGTCCACTGAACACACGCCCTGTACCTTGGGATAGAGAGGTGACTGAGTCATTGTCTTTGTCCTTAGGAGACAGGTGTTCACGGAACGGGGGGGGGCAGGATCAGTACCATCCAGGTGAGGTGCGCACCACAGGAAGGCAGGCAGGGGAACTAAGTGGGAGGTAAAAGGAAGGCCTGCTAAGAAAGTGACCTTTGAACTGATCATTGACACAAGTGTGGTCAGCAGGTGTAGAGGCTAGGGAGGGAGGAGGTGGCCCTGGCGGGCGGGCGGGAAGGGCCCTCAGGTGCCGAAGGAAGGCTTTGGAGAGTCACAGGGATGGGAAGGCTCATCCTGAGGAAGGATGTGGGAGATGGAGTGGGAGCTGTTAGGAGACAGGACGTGGGTTTCGAGTGGCTTCTTGCTGGGAGCCAGAGACAGGTGACAGGCCCAGAGAACAGGCCCAGAGAGGAGGTGAGGAGTCGGTGAGGGAAGGAGTGAGCCAGGTACAGTGGTCGGGAGGATCCTGCAGCCGGACTGACTCACAGCCAGTGTTTCTTAATTGATACAGAATTCAGTAAGCAGGGATGCATTCATGTTCCAAAACACAGGTCATATCATTTTTGTGTTTGGACATGTGTTTTACTTCCTCTTGTTCATTTTTAGTCGTCATTGATAAACTATGAGAGAGCAGAGTTACCTTTTCCTCAATTTCGGACATCATTGATAAACAGATCGTTTATATTCATTAACCCCATAACCCAGTTTTTAAGAATCTAGAGGCAGATGACAGCCTGTGCTCAGGCCAATAACTCTGGTTGCTTCAAGGATGCTAGACCAAAAAAAAAAAAAATCCAAACCAGCCCAGGCAGATTACCATGTCCCAAGCAGTGCATTATTAACTCTTTTGTTGTTTTTGGTTTTGTTTTTTTGTTTTGTTTTGTTTTTCTGAAACAGGCCTTCTCTGTGTAGCTTTGGAGCCTGTCCTGGATCTCACTCTGTAGACCAGGCTGGCCTCGAACTCACAGAAATCAGCCTGGCTCTGCCTTCCAAGTGCTGGGACTAAAGGCGTGCGCCGCTGCCGCTGCCGCCACCGGAATATTATTAACTCTTAATGATCAGAGTGCCCAAGAAAAATCCTCAGGCCAAAGCTGCTGCAGTTATTATTTAAATTCTGGCATAATACAATGTTCATATTTTATATCCTTATAGACTTCGTTTATGTGTCGAATCCTGGCATTCTCTTCTTTGCTCATACGACACCAGAGTGGCTCTGCATGTGCTGACTTTTCTAAGAAAGGGAGATCTTGACATCTCATCCTTTTATCATCTTTCCATCTCATACTTTAATGTAAGTCTTGTGTAGGGCAGAGGTAACTCCAGCCAATCTAACTTTGTTGCTGTACATGTCATGTAACTGTCTGAGCGTACAGTGGGAAGAGGCTTGAGGTCTGATCTGTGGCCAACTTCTCTAGCCCGCTGAGTCTTGTTGACCTTTTTAAGTTTACTTTGTTTTGATTATGTCGTTCCTAAGTAAGTACAGGGACAGATGTTTCAAGAGTGTCTCATAGCCTCATAAAGACACTTATGGATTCTTGCTGGGCGGTGGTGGCACACACTTTTAATCCCAGCACTCGGGAGGCAGAGGCAGGCGGATCTCTGTGAGTTTGAGGCTAGCCTGGGCTACAGAGTGAGTTCCAGGACAGCCAGAACTGTTTCACAGGAAACCCTTTCTCCAAAATACAAAAACCAAAAGAGAGAGAGAGAGAGAGAGAGTGAGTGAGTTAGTTCTGGATTCTTTATGTGTGTCACAACCTCCAAGGTGCAAGGAAGATCTTCAAGTAGATAAGGTTATCTCCCTAAAAGCAGGAGAGGTAGTATGCTCAGGACCTTCCTGGGGAAATTTAAAAGCAATACTCCTGGGAGAAGGCATAAATGATATAGAAGACATTTTCCATCAATCCAATATCCCCAAATTGTACAAATGTTAAAAGTGCCCCAAGTATCTAGCAGGTGGAGATGATAACCAAAGGTGGCATGGCAGCCACCACGTGGCTCAGCTCTGCTGGATCCTTGTCATGCAGCTGAGCTGGCTTTGTGACTTCTGCCGTTCCATCTAGATATGGCTGTGCCAGCTCTGTTCTTGGGCTGAGCCATGAGACAGTGGGAAGTGGGTAATAAACAGGATGATGAGACATGTTCGCTCTGGCTTATAACCAACGATTGAGCGACCAGTTAGGTAATATGGTAATCCAGATGAGAAATAAAGATGACCGGGGGTGAGAAGCGGACTTCTGGAGAGGGGTTAGTGAGAAAAGTCAACAGCATAAGAGGAAAGACTTGAGAGTGATTCTTGGGTAGATGGTGGGCAGAGGAGGAGCGTGGCAAAGGGAAATGGTGAGTCTGGTTTTCCATGATACTTCTAGTGACTTTCGGGCATGGGTGGGAGCGGAGATTTCCAAGAGGAGGGAGATCCGTGGATCTGGAGAGATCAAATCACAGCCAGGGTGTGATCCTCATCTGTAGATGTGGAAGCCATGGGTGTGGATGAAATATACACTGATGAAATTGTTGAGAAAGTAGGGTAAAAGCTGGACGTGTTGACTTGCACCTGTAATCCCAACACCCTAACCCTAAAGCTGAGGCAGGAGGATTGAGATTTGGAGACAAGCCTATGTCTGAGGAAGCCATCATAGCGTTCTAGAGAGCAAGTAGAGAGAGACTTTCCTAAGAAATGGCCTCAGAAAGTGATACTGTGCCACAGGACCCAGGAAGGACAGATTTCAAGGAAGGACAGGGCCATGGTGCTGGCTACATCAAAGAGGAGGAAGACTCGACGGCCGTGGGTGGTCATAGGCATTTAGGAAGATCCAGGCAGGCACGGGGTATGAAGGGCACCGGGTGAAAGTGTGAACCCTTTACTCCCTGTCGCCCTGGCCGGCACACCGGAGCGTGACGATGGTCGTTGGTGATCTCTCCTGAAGCGGTTTCAGTGGTGCGTGCCTAGGCTATGGAGTGAGACTCTATCTTAAAAAATAAACGATGATGATGATGATGTAGTCTCTGGGAGCAATATGGGATTAAATGAAGTTGGATCCGGATCTCAGATATTTGTGATTCTAGCAGTATCACAGGCTGGTTTTTCTTCTTCTTAATTATGACAAGCTCAAACAGAGCAGGCTGCTTCCGAGAGGACTGATGCTGCTATTTTCCACCTTGGCTTTGAACCTCTTGCTGTTGTCATTGTTTTGGCCTTGGGAAGAGGGTTTTTAAGACAGGGCCTTGCTATATAGCCAAGCCTGGCCTCAAACGTGGGATCCTCCAGTCTCTGCCTCCCGGGTTCTGGAATTACAGGCATGCACCTCTACATCCAGTCTATGTTCTGTTTGGAGGGGGAGTTAAGACGCCAATGCACAGTGAAACCTAACCTCCCCTCCTTCTAGAGAGTGCAGTTGACCTTTTCCATGTATTTTTATTATAAATATACATACATCACAGAAAATGTACATTGTTGGGTTTGGGCTTTTTGTTTGTTTGTTTTGTTTCAAGATAGGGTTGCCCAGGCTGGCCTCGAACTCACAGAGATCTGCCTGCCTCTGCCTCCCAAGTTCTGGGATTAAAGGCATGCGCCCTCACACTTAGCTCTGATGTTCTGAGGCTCATTGCTGCCGTGGGGGTCACTGGGCAATGTACAGGTTCCCTGGGGAAACAAGAAACAGAACCACGTGCTATAGGAACACATGTCCTGTGAATGAGTCGGAGCCATTGCCCCTTTTTTTGGTGACCTGCCTTTTGCATGTAGAGACATCCTTCTAATGTCTTATTATTTTTATTGTGGGAAAGAATTCGTACTACCCAAGTTACCAGTCTTACACTCAGGTGTACAGCGTGGCGGCACTGGGTATATCCCCGATGTTGTGTACCCGCAGTTGCTGTTTCCAACCTTTGCGTCATTCCCAACAGAAGTACTTCTCCGTAAGTGGTAATTCCCCGTTCCTCGCTTCCCCGCTTCCTTCTGCTTTTCCCTGTGTGGATATGCCAGTTCCATACAGTACCTCATGTGCTTAGTCAGGGTTCCTATTGCTGAGGGGGGAGGAAAGGGTTTATTCGGCTTACACTTCCACAGCACTGAAGGCAGTCAGGACAGGACTCAAGCAGGGTGGGAACCTGGAGGCAGCAGCTGAAGCAGAGGCCGTGGAGGAGGGCTGTTTACTGTCTTGCTCACCATGGCTTCACCAGCCCAGGGATGGCATCTCCCACAGTGGCCTAGATCCTCCGCCATCAATCACTAATTAGGAAAATGCCCTACAGGCTTACCTACAGCCTGATCTTATGGAGGTGTTTTCTCAATTGAGGTTCCCTCCTCTCAGATGATTTTAGCTTGTGTCAAGTTGACATAAAACTAGTCAGCACATCATATAAGTAGGATTATAAAATATTTGTTCCAGTGTGTTGTTTTCAACCATGACATAGTATTTATGGAGATCTATTCCTTTGGTGGCTTCATGTTCCACCTTCTGTAGATATCCCACGTGTCTGCTTGTTCATTTGTCACTCGGTGCACACCTGAGGGTCACCACCACTGAGCTGTTGTGAGCGGTGTGGGTGCACACAAGCCCCTTTGACTGTGTTTTCAGGGTTTGATTGGTCTCTACCTAGGAGTGGATTGGACTGCTGCATTTGTTTAGTGTTTAAGGATCTGCTGACAGGTTCTCCACAGCAGCCGCCTCCTTTCACATCCCTCTGGCAGTCCTGAGGGGCCGGACTTCCCTCTACTTTCCGGGATCCTTCTTTAATTGAAAACATTGTGTGAAGCCTGCCCGGTCTGCAGAGTGAGTTTGAGGACCACCAAGGCTGCGACACAAAAGAAGCCCTGTCTCAAAAAAACAAAACAAAACAGAGACTATTATGATGGTATGTATATGTGTGTGAGATACGTGTTGTGCTTATGGGGGGGGGGCAGGCCGTGGGTGTGTTTGGAGGTCAGCGGACACTTTGAGGAGTCCCAGGGATTGAACTCGGGCCGCCGGGCTTGTGCTTCAGGTGCGTTTGCCCAGTATCTTAGTGCTCTCTCGCTGTGAGGACACCGTGACCAAGGCAACTTTGACACAGGGAAGCATCTAATTGGGGGCCTTGCTTAGTTTCAGTGACACACTTCCTTCCACAAGGCCGCACCCCCCAATCCTTCTAGTCCTTTCTAACAGCTCTGCTCCCAGTGCTAAGCCTTCCCACGCACAGGCCTTCGGGAGCTGTTCTTGTTCAAACCACCACACCCTCTGAGCTGTCTCTAGCCCAATTGTTAGTTTTCTTCCTTCGTGTGTATCTGTGCACCACATGCATGCAGTGCCCAGAGAAGCCAGAAGATGGCGTCGGATTCCCTGAGAATCAAGCCTGGGTCCTCGGTAGGAGCAGCCAGTGTGCTTAACCTCTGGGCTCTCTCTAGCCCACCTCTTTGCTTCTCGAGATCGTCTTGCTGTGTAGTTGATCTGGCCTTGTGCCCATGATCCTCCTGCCTCAGTCTACTGAGTGCTGGGATATAGGCGTGTTTACCACACCTAAATGTGTCTCATTTCTGTCTTGTGAATTCTTAAAAATTGAATCAGGTCTCACGATGAACCCCCAGAAGGCCCAGGACTTACTACGTAGACCAGGCTAGCCTCAGATGCATAGAGATCTGTCTGCCTCTGTCACTGGGGTGCTGGGATTAAAGGCGTGCACCACATATGCCTGGCCTGGGTTTCTTTTTAACCCTTACACATTTCATTTTTGTATGCCTCTGGAGTAATAGAGCTGGTCCTGGTGGGCATCCTTGACGTGTTCCTGATTTAATATTTTTGTAGATTTGTGTCGGTGCGTGCTGTATGTTGTATGCATATGTTTGTGTGTATGTGTAGGCATGGGCAGAGAGGCTAGAGGTTGACGTCTTTCTCTATCGCTGCCCACCTTCATCTTTTGAGCAGGGTCTCACACCCAACCCGGAGCTCACTGATTTGGCTGGTCAGGGCTCCAGGGATCTGCCTGTCTCTCCGTCCCAAGGGCCGGGATTATAGGTGCTGTGCCCGAGCTTCATGTGAAAGATGGGTGTCTGCACTCGGTGGGGGTCTGCACTCGATGATGAGGGTCTGCGCTCAGTGGTGGGGGTCTGCACTCGATGATGGGGGTCTGCACTCGGGCACCCATGCTTATGGAGCCATCATCTCCCAGCCCTTCCCTGACTTTGTTAGATTTACTTGTCTTTTTTTATGTGTATGAATGCTTTGTGTGTGCGTGTGCGTGTGCGTGTGCGTGTGTGTGTGTGTGTGTGTACCACATGCATGCCTGGTAGGAAGAGAACACCGGATCCCCTGGTGGTGAAGTGATAGTTATGAGCTGCCATGTGGATGCTGGAACAAAATCCAGGTCCCCTGAAAGGACAAGTGCTTGTGTCTGCTGAGCGACCTCTCTAACCCCCGTGCCCACTTTAGGGGACGTTTCAGTCGTAGCATGTTCTCCTGTAGGTGTTTTTGCTGTTTTGGTTTGGTTTTTAAGCTGCCCTTTATCGGGAGAATGAGGTTTAGTGCTGTTCCTAGTTGGCTGATGGGTGGTGTGGGATTTTCCCACTGGCGTCTCCTATAGTCGGGAACATGTTCATGTGTCGTGTGTGTTCGTTTTGTTTTTCATCTTTGATTCTTTTCTATAGTGAGTTGAGTTGTATCCTAAAGCTCTTTGTTTATTCGCTACATTTCTGTAGTAATGTACGGTCATAATCGTGTTTAAATACACATAAAGGGTCAGGCGGTGGTGGCGCACGCCTTTAATCCCAGCACTTGGGAGGCAGAGCCAGGCGGGTCTCTGTGAGTTCGAGGCCAGCCTGGTCTACATTGAGGTCAGTTTTTAAGTTGACACACTCGTTGTGCGTGGTAGGTGTCATAGGACATCGCTGTGTTTTATCCCCTCCTCTTCCCCTCCTCTTCCACGCCTGCCTCTCTCCAGTCAGCTTTGTCCTCATAGGCAGTTCCTCTTCTCCTTTCCTGTTATGTCTGCATGTACATGAGCGCATGTATCGTATAAAAATCCGCGATCTGCAGATATGGGATATTTGCCCTTTTTGAGACTGACTTAATTCACTTAATATGATTACTTTCAGTTGAATACATTTTCCTATAAACAGCATGGGGTTGTTTGAGTAAGAATGGCCAGCTGGGTGGTGGTGGTGGTGGCGGCGGCGGCGGCGGCGGTGGCGCACGCCTTTAATCCCAGCACTCGGGAGGCAGAGGCAGGCGGATCTCTGTGAGTTCGAGGCCAGCCTGGGCTACAGAGTGAGATCCAGGACAGCCAGGGCTGCAGAGAAACCCTGTCTGGGTGGGGGTATGAGAGGTGAGAATGGTCCCCAAAGTCTCGTGTATTTGAAGCTTAGTCACCGGGGAGTAGAACTACTTGAAGGACTAGAAGGACTGGGAGGTGTGGCCTTGTTGGAGGAAGTGGGGATGGACTTTGGGTTTCAAAAGCCCACACCAGGCCCACGCGCCCACTGCCTGTGCATGAGGATGCGAAGCTCCTGACCCCTGCTCCAGCACGCCACCATGCTCCTCGCCATGATGGACGGAGCCTCTGAAACTGCAAACAAGCCTCCAGTTAAATGCTTTCTGTAATAAGAGTTTCGCTGGTCATGGTGTCTCTTCACAGCAACAGGACAGTGACTAAGACACAGCATGTCTTTGTTGTTGTTGTTTGGTTTTTTGGTTTGGTTTGTTTGGGGGTTTGGTGTTTTTATTTTTAGAGACAGGGTTTCTCTGTGTAGCTTTGCATCTTTCCTAGAACTTGCTCTGTAGACCAGGCTGGCCTCCAACTCATAAAGATCGTCCTGCCTCTGCGTCCTGAGTGCTGGGATTAAAGGTGTGTGCCAGGTATGTGTGTGTGTGTGTGTTAAGATTTATTTATTATGTATACAGTGTTCTGCCTGCATGTATGTGTGCAGGCCAGAAGAGGGCACCAGATCTCATTACAGATGGTTGTGAGCCACCATGTGGTTGCTGGGAATTGAACCTGGGTCCTCTGGAAGAGCAGCCAGTGCTCTTAACCTCTGAGCCTCCTCTCCAGCCTGTATCTTTGTTTTTTTTATGGCTGAAAAGTAATTCAATCGTGTGTGTACAAACCACATTGTCTTTATCCACTCCTCTAGTGTTTTGGACACCTGGACTTAGCGGTAGTGTACTAAGCTGAAGCAAGCATGGTCTGCAAGGATCTCAGTGTGTGTTGGCTTAGAGTCCTGGCGAATGCCCGGGAGTGGTGTGGTTAGGTCATAGATAATATATTTTTTACTTACACATTTTGTTTGTTGAGATAGGGTCTCAGTGTGTACCCTTGCTGACCCAGAACGCACTATGTAGACCAGGCTGGCCTCGAACTCACAGAGATCTGCAGGTCTCTGCCTCCTGCGTGCTGGGGCTCAAGGCGTGTGCCACCCCGCCCGGCTGTTTTTAGAGTCTGAGGAGCCTCCGTTCTGACTTCCGTGGTGACTGGATGTCTCCATTCCCACCAGCAGTCCTCTGCAGACGCTTGTTTATGGGCACCATTCTGAGTAGGGTCGGATGGAGTCTTGTGGAGTTTGATTTGCAGCTCCCCAGGGCTGCCGGGGTGGATGTTTTTTCACGTTCACTGGCCATTTGAACCTTATCTTTTGAGAACCGTCCCATCTCATTAGCCATTTTTTTAGATTTTCTTTTTTCTTTTTTTTCTTTTTTTTTTTTTTTTGGTTTTTCGAGACAGGGTTTCTCTGTGTAGCTTTGCGCCTTTCCTGGAACTCACTTGGTAGCCCAGGCTGGCCTCGAACTCACAGAGATCCGCCTGGCTCTGCCTCCCGAGTGCTGGGATTAAAGGCATGCGCCGCCACCACCACCAGGCTTTAGATTTTCTTGTTGTAGCTCCTGAGTCCTTTGTGTAATGTAGACACCACTGTTCCTCTGTTGGATAGTCAGCTAGTAAAGATTTCCTCCTTCTCTGTGGGCTTTTTTCTGAGTCTCGTCACTCACTGTTTCTTTGGCTGTGCAGAGACTTCTAAGATGCAGGTGGCCCTCTGGGACTTACTTATTTTCCTGTTTTATGTATGAGTGTTCTGATTGCATGTGTAGCTACGTGCCATGTCCATGCCTGGTGTCTGAGTGAGGAAATTAGACGTAGGCATGTGATTCACATAGTGAAAACCTTGTCTCAAAATGAGAAAGCAGAAGCAAACGCAGGACATCGCTGCTGCCGGTACCGCCTGCTGCGCGGTGGACCACAGACCCCGGTTCTCCTGAGCGTAGCGCCATGGCTGTTACTCAGCTTATCTCCCTGCCTCTGCCCTGCTCCCCCTGCCTCTGAAAACCACTCTAACATGCTCACCTCTGTAAGATCAGTTTACAGTGTTTTCTCTTTGTTTGTTTGTCGTTGTTTTTTAAGTTTTAAACATGTGAGTGAGATCATGAGGTACCTGTCTTTCTGTGTCTGGTTTATTTTACTTAGGAGAATAACTGGAGTTCATCCACAATGTTACAAGCAACAAAATTTTAGGCTTTTATGGCAGGATAGCATTCTGTTGTACAATTTAGCTACATTGTGTATGTGGTATATACATATGAAAATATTCTTATATGTGTGCGTTTGTGTGTGTCTGTGTGTGAGTGTATTTGTAGGTTGTCTTTTTATTTTTATTTTTTGAGACAGGTTTTCTCTGTGTAGCCCTGGCTGTCCTGGACTCACTCTGTAGACCAGGCTGGCCTCAAACTCACAGAGATCTTCCTGCCTCTGCCTCCTGAGTACTGGGATTAAAGATGTGTGTCACCACTGTCTGGCTTCCATATTGAGTGTCTTATTCTATCACTCTGTACCAGTTTTTTAAAACTTTATTTTCATTTTTATGTATATGTTTTGGCTTACAGTATGTCTTTGTACCATGTGTGCCTAGTACCCAAGGACATCCGAAGGGGCCATCAGATCCCCTGGAGCTGGAGTTACAGATGGTTGTGACCTCCATGTGGGTGCTGGGAGCCGAACCCAGGTCCTCTGCCACAGTGTGCATGTGCAGTCGGGACAACTTGCAGGAGTCAGTCCCCTCCTTCCACCTTTGGGGTCCTGGGGCCCGGACTGAGATGGTCAGGTTTGATAACAGGCATCCTGACCTGTTGAGCCTTCTCGTCAGACCCCTGCACCTTGTTTTTTGAGACAGGTCTCCCATTGACTCTGCAGCTCATCGGTTCAGCTGTCCTGGCTGGCCAGCAAACCCCCAGGGTGTGGGCACCTTTCCAAACAAGCCATCTCCCCAGCCCCTCACGCCAGACATTTGTCCATCTATCATTTGATAGACACTTAGACTACACCCATATCATGACTGTTAGGACTGTGTTGTATCGTGTCTCTTCAGCGTGCTTTCTCTCTCTATTTATTCATTTGAGACAGGTTTCATGTAGCGTAGGCTGGCCTCAGGCTTACTATATAGCTGAGGATGGCCTTGAACTCCTAACTCTCCTGCATCTCCCTCCCAAGTGTGTGACCCACCACGCCCTGTTTATGTGGCCTGGGCACTAATGTACGGCTCTGTGTCGCTGGGCATGGTCTCCTACCTGTGCTGCGTCCGCAGCCATGGGCAGCGCACCTTCCCTTCCCAACGTGGGATCACCAGATCGTACGACAGCCTTGTTTGTAATTTGTTGAGGAATCTCCACACTAATTTCCGTAATGGCTGCAGTAATTTACTTTCCCATCAGCAGTGTGTAAGATCCCTGTTCTCCACAGCTGGCCAGCTGTTGGCCCCTTTTCTTTTGTTAAAACGGTTCCGTCTGGAGTGAGGTGACATCTGGCTGTGGTTTCAGTTTGCCTTTCCCTGATAACTAGAGACGATGAACATTTTTTTTTTTTTTTTTTTTTTTTTTTTGGTTTTTCGAGACAGGGTTTCTCTGTGTAGCTTTGTGCCTTTCCTGGAACTCGCTTTGGAGACCAGGCTGGCCTCGAACTCACAGAGATCCACCTGCCTCTGCCTCCCGAGTGCTGGGATTAAAGGCGTGCGCCACCACTGCCCAGCGACGATGAACATTTTTAAAAACACTTGCTGGCCATTTGTTTATCTGCTTTTGTGAAATAGTCAGTTTGCCCTGTTGCCTTTTTCCTTCTTTTTTAGTTAGGGGATGCTGCTAGATTTGTTGCTCATTTTTAACCAAGTCGTCTGGTTTTGGCTGTTGTTGTGTGAGTTCCTTGTATATTCGGATATTAACCTCTTGACAGATCCTATTCTGAGGGTCGTCTTTTCACTGTTTTTTTTTAAACTACATTTTTTTTTTTTTTTTTTTTTTAAGACAGGGTTTCTCTGTGCAGCCCTGGCTGTCCTGGATCTCGCTCTGTAGACCAGGCCGGCCTCGAACTCACAGAGATCCACCTGCCTCTGCTTCCCGAGTGCTGGGATTAAAGGCGTGCGCCACCACCGCCCGGCTCTACATTTTATTTATTGTGTGTGCGTACATATGTGTGTGTGCCACATGTGGAGATGAGAGGACAACTCCTGCTACTGTGGACCCCCCGGGAGTGAACTCAGGTGGTCGGCCTGGATCACGTGCCCTCTCGCTGGCCCCACCTCACCCGGCAGACGATTCCGTCTGATGGCATGGTGTATTTTAATTGACTTTTGTGTAGTTTTCATGAGTAAATTGGTCTTTAGTTTTCTTTTTTTTGTATTGTCCTTGTTTTGGCATCCATGTATGTTAACTTCAGAAACTCTTTTGAGGAGCACACCTGATTTTTAAAAATGAATTAACTGATTGATCTAGAGTATGCATGCATGTGGGGGTCAGAGGACGGCTTTGGGAGCTGGAGCTTGTCCACCTTCTTGAGGGAGACCTCCTCTCTCCCTCCCTCCTCCCTCCCTCTCCCTCCCTCCCTCTCTCCCTCTCTCCCTCTCTCCTCCCTCTCTCCCTCCCTCCCTCCCTCCCTCCCTCCCTCTCCCCTCTCTCCCTCTCTCCCTCCCTCTCTCCCTCCCTCCCTCCCTCCCTCCCTCCCTCTCCCCTCTCTCCCTCCTCCCTCCCTCCCTCTCTCCTCCCTCCCTCTCTCCCTCCCTCCCCCTCTCCCTCCCTCTCTTCCCTCCCTCCCTTCCTCTCTCCTCTCTCTCTCTCCTCCCTCCCTCTCTCCCTCCTCCCTTTCTCTCTCCCTCCCTCTCTCTGTCCCCCCCCATCTCTCTCTTGCTGCTTTGCTGCTGTTCTAGGTTGACTGGTCCAGTTCTCCTGTAGAAGCCTCTTCCCGGGTCTGAGTGACCCCGCCCCATGCCTTTGATTCCCTGGAACAGTTTGTTAGATAGATATTCTTAAAGAGTGGAATTCTGTAAAGCGGCCCCCTTCCTTCAACAAATGTGCAACAAAACCCATGGGGATAATTTTTTACTTCCTTTTTTAAAAAATTTATTTATGTGTGTACATGCACGCGTGTGTGCAGATGCCCACGGAGACAGCCTGGAGTAGTAAGTGCTCTTTACTGCTGGGCCCAGGATATTTTTTGCTTATTTTATGAGTTGTTTTTTTTTTTAAAGATTTTATTTTATTTTTATTTTTTATTCTTTTGAGACAGGGTTTCTTTGTATAGCACTGGCTGTCCTGGAACTCACTTTGTAGACCAGGCTGGCCTCGAACTCACAGAGATCTGCCCGCCTCTGCCTCCCAAGTGCTGGGATTAAAGGCACATGCCACCATCGCCCGGCTTTATTTTTATTTTATGCGTATGGGTGTTTTGTGTGTGTGTCTGTGCGCCACATGTGTGCAGTGCCCACAGAGGCTTAAAGAGGGTCAGGTCCCCTGGACCGGGAGTTACAGATGGTTGTGAGGTGCCATGTGGATGCTGGGTTCGAAATGATCCTCCGGAAGAGCAGCCAGTGCTCTTAACCACTGAGCCATCTCTCCAGCCATATTTTAAACTGTGCGTCTAGGCATGTATCTGCGACTCCCTCCACACACTGTTTTTCTGTTATGCGTCTGCATCATCATTTAACTAAATGGTTCCCTATGGGTGGATTTGTGGGTTGTCCTCCACCTGTTATTAACCTGGGGCTGCTGCAGTGAGCAGTCTTCTTGTACCTATAGAGTGGATGCAGATTGTATTCCTGGAAGGAGACTTGTGTGGTTTGGATATGTGCTGCCAAATTACCCTACTTAGGAGCACTGCTCTCCTCGGCGAGTAAGAATGCCAGGGTCTGTCTACACAGCCCTGCTGCCAGCCTGCTGTATTTTTAAACTTTTGGAGTTTGGCTAATCATTGACTATGCATCAGATAAAGAATTCTTTCTTAGAATGGTTTCATTTTGCTTTTCTCCTAAGAAAAGATTTGTAAGCTTACTTGTCTTTAAGAGTCTCTCGTCAGCCGGGCGGTGGGGGCGCAAGCCTTTAATCCCAGCACTCGGGAGGCAGAGCCAGGTGGATCTCTGTGAGTTCAAGGCCAGCCTGGTCTACAGAGCAAGTTCCAGGACAGGCACCAAAACAACACAGAGAAACCCTGTCTCGAAAAACAAAACAGAACAAAACAAAACAAAACAAAAAGAGTCTCTTGTCTGAGTCACTTAGCAGAGGCAAGAAGATCAGTGGTTTAAATTAGAAGTTCCAGGACAGCCAGGGCTACATCTCAAAACAAGCAAACAAGAGTCTTGTATCCCCTTTACACTTTGTTTTTTGTCTTTCTGTGTGGCTCTGGCTGCCCTGGAATTCACTCTGTAGACCAGGCTGGCCTCGAACCCAGAGATTCATAGTCTGCCTCTGCCTCGAGTGCTGGGTTAAAGACGTGCGCCACCACCACCCGCCTCCTTTACACCTTTCTTCTTTGCCCGTTTTCCTGGTGACTGGTGTGTGTGTGTGTGTGTGTGTGTGTGTGTGTGTGTGTGTGTGTGTGTCAGAGACCATCTTGTTAGCTTTGTAACTTTTCCCCACCGTGGTCCTGAGGACTGAATCTGTGGCTTTGACTTCCGGGTCACCTGTAACTTCCTGAGCAGAATGTGTCCCTCACTAATTTCCAGGCTCTTCTTTCCTAATTGTGCACTTAAAGCTATTCATTTTGGTCAGAATACTGTTTGGCTGCATCCTCCAGTTTCAATGCCTAGTATGTACATTTTCAGTATAATTTCTTTTTATTTCTTTTTTTAATTTTTTATGGTAAAAAAGTATATTTAGAATTAGCCAGCTGGACTCAGTTTAGATGATCCCAATTTTGTTGGCAACGTCATGATCAGGAGTCACCCGAACATATGCCTTCTTCTCTCCATCAGGCCTGATGAGGGTGGTGACTTGAGCCACATCAGTGTCACAGAGTTTCCCCACAGTCCGTTCGATTGGTGCTTGTTGGCCTTGACACCCACAATGAGCACAAGTGTGTTGTCTTCTCTCTTCTTCATGGATGACTCGGTGGTCAGGGGAATCTGGTGATGGCATGCATAGAGGCCAAGCTCAATTTTCCTGGGTGTGCTCTTTCGAGGGCATCTGGGCTGCCTCCAGAGCCGCAGGGTCTTGGGCCGCCAGAAGGTGGGTGACGTGCAGATCTTCTTTTTGTGGCTGTGGACGTCTTTCAACACCGCCTTCTTCACTTTCAAGGCCTTGGCTTTGGCTTTGGCAGGGGCTTCCTTCCTCACTTTTGGCGCCATCTTGTCGAAAAGCATTTTCAGTACCATTTCTACCTTGCTTCGGAACTCGGTTCTTAGTGTCTGTCTAAACACGAGTGTTTTGCTTTTGATGTCTTTGCCTTGGTTTGAGAGGCTGTTGTTTGTTTTTGTTTCTCTGAGACAGGATCTCACTGTGTCACCGTGGCCTCCAGTGCTGGGATCAGAGACGCGGCAAGATCAAGATCGATGTTCTCTTCTAAGTTATTTGCGGCATGAATGGCTTTTTCTGTTGAGACTTTGGGTATCTGTGTGGGGTTGACCATGGTCTTTTGCTTCCCTTTGTTTACAATATGGGTTGTTTGTTCCCCGCAGTGAGCCACAGTGACAAGGAACTGGCCACTTCCTGTCAGTCCAGGAGCTGCTTTGGGCGCTGCTGTGGAACCCAGGTGTCTTACTCTTTGGCCTTTTTTTTCTTCTTCCTTCCAGTTCAGGAAGCTGCCTATTACATTTCACGTGCTCAATCTGCAGGTTCATAGTCTTGGCAAAAAGCTCGTCTGTCTTGTTGTTTACAACACCAACAGCATGCTGGGTGACATGGTAGACCCAGGTTTGCCGTGGGGACCTGTATGGAGTGTTCCTTGCTGAACAGTGCTTGTTTCCTTTGTGTCTCTACGACCCTTCCTGTAGGTTCACATATATGTGGCCCAAAACCAACTCTGTGTGTTCTTAAAAAGTCTGGAGGACCTGTAGTGGGTGCCTCTCCTCGTTCCCTTTGTGTTTGCCGTTTGGTGAATTACCAGGCTAGCCCAGCAGGGAACCTCCTTGTGCGACCCGAGTCCAGGCTTGCACACTGAGGCCTCACTAAAGAACCCAAGGCCACACCACACAGCACAAGCTTGAGTTTTAGGTTAAGCGGACAGGCACACTCACTTCAGTGTGAGACCCGAGACACAGTGGATGCCCTGGGCACCCAGGCTTCCAGGATGACCCCATGCAATGGCTACTGGTTCTTTGCGGTTTTTAGCATAGGATCTCATGTAGCTTAGGCTGGTCTTGAACTTGTTATAAAGCCAGACATGACCTTGAACTCCTAATCTTCCTCCTACCTCTCATGTGCTGGGACTGTAAGTGTGTACCAACACACGGTTGCTTTTTAGAGGATGTTTGTGTTTGAAGTGTGGTTTCTCTGGTTACTCACTTGGGTATTCTCACCAGTACTGGGCGCAGTGACTGGTCACTTGTAGCTTCACTATTTGGAAGGCTGAGGCGGGAAGATCACTGAGCCTCGGAGTTCAAGGCCAGCCTGGGAAGCATAATGAGATGTCATGCAGTGTGGGAGATCATACCCATGCCAGGCCAGTCACTGGCCCACATCCCTAGTCTAAGTTACCATCTCAAAACAAAGCTCCGCTCATATCGTTCACATTTCTAATTTCATGCCAAGTTAGCCACACATTATCCCAAGGGGAAAATTCCCACACCGTATCAGATTTGGTCATGGTAATCCCTCCTTCCTAATGTTTTAAGGCTATTTTAGTTTGAACTTACGTGATTTATAGGTTTCCAATATCGAACCAACCTTTCATTCTTTTATTTTTTTAAAGATTTATCAGAATACAGTGTTCTGTCTGCATGTGTCCCTGCAGGCCAGAAGAGAGCACCAGATCTCACTACAGATGGTCGTGAGCCACCATGTGGTTGCTGGGAATTGAACTCAGGACCTCTGGAAGAGCAGCCAGCGCTCTTAACCTCTGAGCCATCTCTCCAGCCCTAACCTTTCATTCTTGAGACAGTCAATTTGGTCATGCATTGTCCCCACATTCCAGAATCTCAATATATATAGGGGATACTGGCCTTGAACCAACCTCAGCCTTCCAAAGGCTGTGATGACGGACATGCATCTCAGTTTGTTAATCGAATGTGGATGTGCACTTGCCATGGGGTGTGTGTGGAGGTCAGAGGGCAAGTTCAGGTCTTGGTCCTCATCTTTTATCTTGTTTGAAATAGGGCATTGTAACAGGATTTCTTTTGAGCCATCACCCAGCTCCCAGATCATGACTTGGAGACTTCTTAGTATTGAATGCTCAGCCTTATTGTAGCTCTTATTTCTTGCTAGCTCTTATAACTTAAATTACCCTGTTTCTCTTCATCACATTTTGCCTGGGGACTTTTTAACCTTTCTTTCATTCTGTATGTCTTGCTTTCCTTGCTTTCCTGCTTGGCTTCTGGCCTCTGGCGTGTCCCTCTTTCTCCGTTGGTCTCTTCCTATTTATCCTGTCTGCCTGCCAACCATGCCTATCCCTCTCCTGTCTAGCTATTGGCCGTTCAGCTCTTTATTAGACCTATCAGGTGCCTTAGGCAGGCAAGGTGGAACAAATGTATCACATCTTTATGTCCTTAACAAAGGCAGCATAAACAAATGTATCACATCTTTACATAAACAAATGTATCACATCTTTATGTCCTTAACAAAGGTAGCTTAAACAAATGTATCACACCTTTACATAAACAAATGTAACACATGTTTCCGACCTTAACAAAGGCGGCATAAACAAATGTATCACATCTTTACATCATTAACAAAGGTAGCAGAAACAAATGTAACACATCTTTGTCTAGTTAAAATTCTGTTCCATAACAGGCTACCTTTGACTGATGCTTTGCATGTCAGCCTAGCTGGCTCACAGGCTTCCAGGGACCTCCACCTCCCATCTTGCTGTAGGAGCTTTGTGTGGGTTTTGGGGATTTCCATTTGAGGTGCTCACCCTTGTATGGCAAATGCTTTACCCATTGATCTGTCTCTTCAGGACTTTTGTGGGTTTGCTCAGGAGCAATTCTGACCTGTAGTAGTCCTTCCTGGTGACCTCCAAGTAAGTTTCCAGGTGTCCCTCTACCATTCTGTTGATAAAATTATGCTAACTTCAGAAAAGTTAAAAAAAAAAAAAAGAAAGAAAGAAAGGTCAGGGCTGTGAGATGGTTCAGTGTCCAGTGCCTATGGGAGGAGGGGCTTGGACCTGCCTCACCCGAATGTTCCAGGCTCTGTACCATGGGAGACCTTGCCTTGGAGGAGGTGGGAATGAGAGGTGGGTTGTGGGGAGAGGTTGGGGGTCAGGAGGAGGGAGGAGAGGGTGATCTGTGGTTGGTATGTAAAATGAATAGAAAATTTAATAAAAAAAAATTAAAAAAAAAAAGTTCTTGTTGCCAAACCTGACAGGCTGGGTTCAGTCCCCAAGACATGACAAAGGAGAAAATCAACTCTCATAGTCTTTGCCCTCTGCCCTCCACACACACACCCACATGCATACAACATCATGCACACACACAGTAAAAAAATTAAAATTTTTTTAAATGAATTTTTTTAAGATTTATTTATTTATTATGTATACAGTGTTCTGTTTGTATTTATGTCTGCACACCAGAAGAGGGCACCAGATCTCATTATAGATGGTTGTGAGCCACCATGTGGTTGCTGGGAATTGAACTCAGGACCTCTGGAAGAGCAGCCAGTGCTCTTAACCTCTGAGCCATCTCTCCATTAAATAATTTTTTTTTTTTTGTTTTTTCGAGACAGGGTTTCTCTGTGTAGCTTTGTGCCTTTCCTGGAACTCACTTGGTAGCCCAGGCTGGCCTCGAACTCACAGAGATCCACCTGCCTCTGCCTCCCGAGTGCTGGGATTAAAGGTGTGCGCCACCAGTGCCCAGCTAAATAAATTTTTTTAATAAACTCAAATACTCTCACTTTTTCTATACTCTCAAGACCATGTATGATTTGAATTTTTTACTCTTTGAATGTTTTCTAGAATTAATCTGTAAAGTCTTGACCGAGGATTTTGTTGCTTTGTGTTTTGTTTTGAAATTGAGTTTCACTATACAGTGCTAGCTGGTCTGCGGCTTGCAGTGTAGACCAGGCTAGCCTCAAACTCACAGAGATCTGTCTCCTGATGAGACTAATGATGTTTGTGTTGTGTTCTTTGTCTGAGGTTTCCTTTGTTGGGAGACTTTGAACTACTGGGTTGGGTTCCCACCCCCACCCCGGGCTGGGATTGAACCCTGGTCCTGAGCACGCATGCTTGCAGACGAAGCAAGTGCTTTACTTCTGAGTAATGCCTCCAGCCCTTGATTCGGTTTCTTTTTTTCTTTTTCTTTCTTTCTTTCTTTTTTTTTTTTTTTTTTTTTTTATATATATAGGGTCTAGATATGCAGCCCAGGCTGGCCTTGAGCTCACTATTGTCCTCCTGCCTCATCCTTCTGAGTCCTGGGATTACATGTGTATGCCACCACACTTAGTTCCTGATTCGTTTTCTTTACTAGTTCTAGGAATATTTAAATTTTCTACTTCAACTTGGGCTAGTTTTTTTTGTTTGTTTGTTTGGTTTGGTTTGGTTTTTTGAGACAGAATTTATCTGTGTAGCTTTGGCGCCGTTCTTGGAACTCACTCTGTAGCCCAGGCTGGCCTCAAACTCACAGAGATCTGGCTGCCTCTCTCTGCCTCCTGTGTGCTGGGATTAAAGGTGTGCTCCACCACCGACTGGCTGCCAGTTTTACTGATACGTTTTTTGATATTTTTCCATTTCATTAGATTTTTCGGATTTGTTAATGTACAGTTGTTAATTATATTCTTCTGTTTTGTTTTAGTTTGGTTTTTGAGACAAGATCTCGTGTTGCTCTAGCCCTCCTTAAACTCACTGTGTAGGAGAAGATGGCCTTAACTCCTGACCCTCTGACCTCCACCCCGCAGGTCAGGTGCCAGGGTAACCATGTTGACTTCTGTCGTCGCTCATCCCGCCGTCCCTCCTGGGTCACGTCGGCCTCTCTGTGTAGTTCTGAGCAGCCGCTCTAGCCGGTTGCAGGTTTTTGGTGGCTTCGGGGGATTCGAACTCACATTCTCACACCTGGGCAGCACTGCTGAGCTGTTCACACCTGCTCAGACCCCATTCTGCTCCCGCGCCGTGGGAACCCTTTCCATCCTCCTCCTCCTCTTTAGTTGTGAAGATTCTTTCCTTCCCCCTTCCTCTGCCCACACGGGTCAGTGAGGAAACCCCTCGTCCTTTGTTCTGATGTGCTTTGTTCAGGATACTTGTCGGTTGCTTGGCTTGTCTTTTGAGTCAGGCTGGCTTTGAGTTCTGGACCCCCGTCCCCGTCCCCGTCCCCGTCCCCGTCCTGATGGAGTCGCAGCTGTGTGAGCCCACACCTGACTCTTCCTTACAGCTCTTTCCACGCAATGTATCCAGTGCTCCCATGAGTTTGCAGTTATGTAGTAAATACCCCAGGGCACATGGGTCCACTGTCTCGCCTCCGTTACTGTGCTAGATGAAATTGTTTGTCCCCAGCCTTTGTCATGACAAAAGACTGTTTCATATGTGTGTTCCCTATAACTACTTAAGTATGATCTGACTTATTTAATTTTTTGATTACTTATTTACTTATTTTTGAAACAGGGTCTCACTGTGTAGCTCTGGCAGGCCTGGAACTTACTACATAGACCAGGCTGGCCTCAAACTCACAGAGGTTCTCCTGCCTCTGCCTTTTTGAGTGCTAGGATTGAAGGCGCACGCCACCATGGCCCACTACACCACCGTTTTTAATGCCTTCCAAAAGAGGCTTCTCTCCCCTTCTTTCCTGCGCGTGTGTGTGTGTGCGCGAGCGCGCACGCACACACGCGCGCACACACCCACCAGCCTTCCTTTCTTGTACTAAGAATCAAACCAGGGCCAAATCCTACCTCCGAGTTATGCCCAGCTCTGCCAGAAGGTTCTTCTTCCAATGTCTAGGTTCACGATTTATCTGTTTTGGGGGATGTGGAGAGCTTTTTCAGACACTTCTCCTGTAGCCCAAACTATCCTTGACGTCCTGACCCTCTTGCCACTTCCTAAGCTCTGGGATTACAGGTGTGGCTTATCTTTTATCGATTTTTTGTTTAATACCTTGCAGTCAGAAAAGTGCACCGTTTAATTTTGAGTCCTCTTAGGTGTGTTGAGTCTGGCTCTGTGGTCCAGTATACATACATCGGTGTCTGGACACGCATGTAGAGGACACACGTGGTCATGCGGAGTCTGGTTCTGTGGTCCAGTATACATACATCAGTGTCTGGACACGCATGTAGAGGACACACGTGGTCATGCGGAGTCTGGTTCTGTGGTCCAGTATACATACATCAGTGTCTGGACACGCATGTAGAGGACACACGTGGTCATGCGGAGTCTGGTTCTGTGGTCCAGTATACATACATCGGTGTCTGGACACGCATGTAGAGGACACACGTGGCCATGCGGAGTCTGGTTCTGTGGTCCAGTATACATACATCAGTGTCTGGACACGCACACAGAGGACACGTGGTCATGCAGAGTCTGGTTCTGTGGTCCAGTATACATACATTGGTGTCTGGACACGCATGTAGAGGACACACGTGGCCATGCGGAGTCTGGTTCTGTGGTCCAGTATACATACATCAGTGTCTGGACACGCACACAGAGGACACGTGGTCATGCTGCCTACTATTCTAGGTCATGATTTTCAGATGTGTTCTTCCGATCTTTTGTGTCCATATTGATTGTCTCCTGCTGTATCAATTTGTTTATCATTTTTAATTAGTCTCTGATCTATGGGCTCTTTATTCATCTAGTTCACTAATATTTATGAAATCCCCTATGCCATGGACTTTGCTAGTTGCTAGTGATATTTCAGTAAAGAACAGATAATAATTCACACAGTAAGTTGTGAGAGACAGGTAATGGCAAGATATAGAATTTGGATGTTAAAATTAATTTCATCCCCACAGGCTTGTGTTCTAGAGTGACATTCTGTGTTTTGTCTGTATGATATTGATACAGTACAGTAACTGCTTTGAGTTACTGTTATTTTATTTTTCATCTTTCACCCACACGCCCCCACCCAGCCTCCTGTTTTTATGTTTTAAATGTGTTCTTTGAGCAGTATATTGTTCATCTTTTTTTTTTAATTAGTCTGAAAGTGTCTTTGTTTTGGTTTGGTTGTTTTTTTTTTTTGTTTTTTTTTTTTTTTTTTTTTTTTTTGAGACAGGGTTTATTTGTGTGTATTCTTGAAACTGTCCTGGAACTCCTTCTGTAGACCAGGCTGGCCTCGAACTCACAGAGATCCACCTGTCTCTGCCTCCCAAGTGCTGGGATTAAAGGTGTGCGCCACCACCCAGCTCTGACGGTGTCTAAGTGTTGGGACTTTCTCTCCCTGCTCAGGACTGAACGTCGGTCCTGTGCTTGCCGGCCGGTGCTGTCCCAGGAACTACATGCATCCCTGTTTAACCTTCCGAGGTTTAACCATTTTCCAATCCCACCAGTGCTCATGAGATTTTCGATTTCTGTATCCTGGCCAGGGCTTGGCGTCACCTCCTTACCAGAGCCCTTGTAGTGAGTGTGGAGTGGCATCTCCTTGTGGTTTTGATCGGCACTTCCTTGACAGTGTGTTTTTGTCTGTTTGTTGATGATTTCTCTTCCCTGAAGCAATGTCTGTTTAACTCTTTTAACATGTTCAAACTGGATTATTTATCTTTTATTACTAAAGTGTAAATGTTCTTTCTTCCCTTCTCTTTTTCCTTTTTGTGACAAGATCTTGCACTGTAGCCCAGGCTGGCCCTGAACCTTAGAATCTCCTGCTTCAGCCTCCCCGGGGCTGTGGTCACAGCAGCCAGCTCACATACATAGTTCCTGTCTCTGAGCTCACTTGGTGGATTGTAGCCCAGGCTGGCCTTGAGTTCATAGCAATTGTCCAGCATTAGTTTCCCGAGTGATGGGATTATAGGTTTGCTCTACCATGTTTAAACACACTTAAAAAAATGGGGAACACTTCATGAATCTGCGTATCGTCCTTGCTCAGGGGCCGTGCTAATCTCTGCATCCTTTCAGTCTTAGTGTGTATGCTGCTGAGCTGAGCCCCACTTTTTTTTTTAATTTACTATTATGTGAGTGCGAGTCCGTGCCTCAGCTCATACTCGGGTGTCAGAGGACAGTCTGTAGGAGCTGGTTCTCCCTCTGCTGTGTGGGACCCTGGGGATCAAACTCAAATCGTTGGGCTTGACTGCAGACACCTTGACCCACCAAGCCTCTCGCCAGCCCCCACACGCCATGTTTGTACAAGGCAAGGAAGAGACATGGAGATTGATTGCCTGTCTGCAGTCAAGTTGCCTAATTTCTCTTCCATTTTTCGCCTCTTACCAGCTGGTCACCTGAGCAAATGTCTTAATTGCATCATTTGATAAGTTTTCATGTCTTGGGCCACAAAGCTGGGGTGCTAATGCCTTTCACTGTTGTTTTGTTTTGTTTGTTTTTTGAGACAGGGTTTCTCTGTGTAGCCCTGGATGTCCTGAACTTGCTCTGTAGCCCAGGCTGGCCTCGAACTCAGATCAACCTGCCTCTGCCTCCTGAGTGCTGGGATTAAAGGTGTGCCACTGCCTAGCATGCTAATGCCTCTCTTCCTGGGTCTTTGTGACAACCAAATAATCGAATCTGTGTAGCATGTCACATGCCCAGTGTCTGGCGTAAGAACCGCTTAGCGGAAGGTAGCTGCTCCGGGAACCGAAGGTCGCCTGGTGGTTTTTACGACTGACTCTCCCTCCTGTCCTGCCGCAGTTCCTGTGTGATGAGGGCGCGGGTTTATCTGGGGACTACATCGATCGCGTAGACGAGCCCTTGTCCTGCTCCTACGTCCTGACCGTTCGGACTTCTCGGCTCTGCCCCCACCCTCTCCTCCGGCCGCCAGCCAGTGCTGCTCCACAGGCCATTCTTTGTCACCCGGCCCTGCAGCCTGATGAGTACATGGCCTACCTCCAGAAGCAAGCTGGTAAGTGCACACAGGCGTGAGGAAAGCCTGGGAGAGACGGGGATGGGGGCAGGCGGGCGCAGAGTTGGAACGGACCCCTATTCTGTTTGCACACTTTTTTCTGGTAGAGTCCAAGCAGCGGGAAGAGAAAATGACAGACGAAGCTCAAGACACAGATCACCAAGTGTGGAGTGAGACCAAGTCTGCTAGAGTACCCCCAAAGAAAGAAGGTAGGGTGTGCTTTTGACCTCCCAGGAACTGGCCACGCCCACCTTCCTTCCCCGATCTTTCTGCTGACAGTTGTGGGTAGACTCCAACCCATTGGCACCCAAAGAGGGAGTGTTCCTCCTCCTCCTCCTCTCTCCCTTTTCTTACATCCCCTCTGTTCTCTATGCCCCAGATGCCAGCCCAACCAAGGAAGATAAGGAGTCAGAGTTCTGGAAGACGCTACACGAGCCAGAGGAACAGGCTGCCGGAGGAGAGGAGGCACGGGCAGGGGTGAGGAGGGCCTCCCAGCCACCTCTGAGGAGCCTGGACTCAGGCTTTGGGAGGGGTAGGGTCCCTCGAGCTGAGGTCTACGAGGCGACCTCTGTGTCTAGGGACGAAAGGACATTGCTTGAGGAGCATGGAGGGTATAAGCAAGTCTTCATGCCTGAGTCTGCCCTTTCTCCTCATCAGGAGCAGGACCTGAACCCTGAGGCTGCAGCAGATCCAGCTCCCAACCCTCCTAATGGTCAGTCAACTGTCTCCTCTAGTCCTTAGGTGGGGTAGAGTGACATTAAACACTCAGAGGTCAACATCCCTCCCTCTCTCTGTTTCTCATGGTGCCCAGAACTGAGCCCAGACTCTTGCACACTGATGCTCTACCACTTAGCCATCCCCCTGCCCCGTGAGCTCACTTTGGCTGCGTCAGCCTCTTCCTGAGCAGCAGCAGGAAGACCATGTACAGAGGTCAAAGGGCACTGGGGCCCCACTGCTCACTCACTCTGCACTCACAGGCTGTGTCATGTAATGTCAGTTTGCCCCAGAGAGTTGGGAGGGTGAATGGAAATGGATCTGTACTTCACAGTAGAGCGCCTAGAACTGAGAAGACGCCGAGTATCGTAGAAAGCAGGGTGGTGGCGCACACCTTTAATCCCAGCACTCGGGAGGCAGAGCCAGGCGGATCTCTGTGAGTTCGAGGCCAGCCTGGTCTACAGAGCGAGATCCAGGACAGGCACCAAAACTACACAGAGAAACCCTGTCTCAAAAAACAAACAAATAAAAAAGAAAGCAGGATCCACTAAAAAGGAGCCCTTAGCCCTGAATCTCCTCTATGGTCCTAAAAAATAGAGTTTTGCAAAAAAAAAAAAAAAAAAAGATTCAGGTGTTCATGGAGAAGGAGGGGACTCTGTGCTTTGGCATTCATGCGGCTGCCATGAGCCACCTGAGGGGTTTGTTGGCCTTCTCTCAGCGGCCAGCCCCTCCCTGAGGCGGAGACGGTGGTCGCTGCCTGTGGTGCCTGTCCTCAGGCCTCAAGAGAGGACCTAAAATGCAAAAGGCCCCATAGCTCCTCTCTCTCCCGTCTCAGATTTTCAGAACAATGTGCAGGTCAAAGTCATTCGGAGCCCTGCAGACTTGATTCGATTGATAGAGGAACTGAAAGGCGGAGCGAAGAAGGTAAGGACCTGCTCACGGCGGCGGGTGGGACCTGCCTCCCGCCCGGGAGCATTGGAAGAGATAGCTTTCCCCGGGACAGACTGGGCCCAGCAGGGCTGGCATCCCTGTGGCCGCCACTACCATGTTCTGCCACTGTGGAGTTGTGCCACACGCACCTGTTACCACTGAAGCCTCCAAACTTTCCATCTCCTCCCCACCCCTGACCCAGGGGAAGCCAAGCACAGCCCAGGAGCAGCCTGGAGATGACGCCGCGGAGACTCCTCAGAGGGAAGCAGAGCTGAAGGAAAAGGCGGATGAACCTCAGGCTGCGGTGGAAGACGAGGAGGAGGAAGAGGAGGAGGAAGAGGAGCGGCAGTTATTAGGAGAGTTCGAGAAGGAGCTGGAAGGGATGCTACTTCCCTCAGACCGAGAGCGGCTCCGCTCAGAGGTTAAGGCTGGCATGGAGCGAGAACTAGAAAACATCATCCAGGAGGTGAGCGGCTCTCTCTCGCTCACTCCTGCGGCTGCCACAGAGGCCTGTATCTGTGGTACGGGGCAGGACCTCCCAAGGTGGTGGCTGTTCCTTCAACTAAAAGGGGGGGTGAATGACAGAAAGGACTCCCCTGCAGAGTGTGCCCCTAATCCCCGTCCCCAGACCACTAACTGGCACCTTCTTTGGGCCTTCCAGACAGAGAAGGAACTGGACCCAGACGGGTTGAGGAAGGAGTCGGAACGGGAGCAGGCGATACTGGCTCTGACGTCCACTCTCGACAAACTCATCAAGAGGCTGCAGGAAAACCAGAGCCCAGATCTGGTGCAGAAGCACAAGAAAAAGAGAGCTGTCCCTCAGAAGCCTCCCCCGTCACCGCCCCCTACAGGTGAGGGCCGTCCATGGGACACTGAGTCCTGGTTCCAGGGGGCACAACTCTCCGTGCCTCCCACCTCTGGGAGCCCTGCTCTCAGGGTTAACGTCCTCCCTCCATGGTCCTCTCTGCCCGGGCACCTCAGAGTCTTCCTTCAGAAGAGGCTGCCTTGGTCTCTGGTGTGCTCTGGTGCCCACTGTCTAGCGTCCTGCCTTCCTGCCGGGCACGCAGGCAGTAACTGAACGACCGTGAGCCTAGAAGCTGAAAACGCTCATTCGTGAGGAAGGGGCGCTTCACCACCTCCCTGTCGGTGGAGGTTGGGGAACAGGAGGCAGCCAGGGTGGGGGTTTCCATAGCGAACATGGTGGGGGTGGACAAACAGTGGCGTGTGGTAGCACCAAGAAAGGCTCCAGCTCTCGGTGTGAGTGTGCAAGCCCATTGGCGTCAGCCACCTGCCCCCAGCCCGGACACACTTCAGTTATTCCTTCTTGCGTCTCCTCATGTTCATTTCATGGAATTCTACTGGTGTGGAGAGAGAAGGCATTCCAGATAGAGCATTCCAGTTTCAAACCCTCCCATCCCACCTTTTGGTAAACACTAAAAGATTCAAGTCTCAGCATGTGCAAAACCATGGCTTCCCAACCTGCTCCTTCGAGCAAAACACTGCTTTCCTAGAGAGGATGGTGTGAGGAGGCTGCTGTTGGGCAAGGCGTGTCTTTTAACCCTGGATCACACTCCTGGGAGAGCGAGCATCTACCCACACCAGCCCACGGCTTAGAGAGGCAGCCCCCGCCCCCCCCCCCAGCCCTCCACCCTGGAGTCACAGCTCTGCTTTGTGTCTCCCTGTGTCTTCCCCTCTAAGAGGAGGAGCCTGAGCACAGAGTCCGGGTCCGAATCACCAAGCTCCGTCCCGGAGGCCCCAATCAGGATCTGACTGTCCTGGAGATGAACCGGGAAAACCCACAGCTGAAACAGATCGAGGGGCTGGTGACAGACGTGCTGGAGAGGGAGGGTCTCGCCGCCGAAGGTGGGCCCTGAGGGAGGGGCTCAGCTGTCCGAAGGGCTGGGTCAAGGTGGACTGGTGACCTCCGGCTGGGGACCTGGAGGGCAGGGGACCCTCTAACAAGCGCCCAGCCTTCCCCTCCTCACTACCCATGCTGCACCTTTCCAGGCAAGATCGAAATCAAAATTGTGCGCCCCGGGGCTGAAGGGAGCGAGGAGGATACGCGTTGGCTGACGGATGAAGACACAAAAAACCTTAAGGAGATCTTCTTCAACATCTTGGTGAGGCACCCCGCCCACGTCCTGGGCCCCCAGCTCCCCGCACTGTGCTGCTGAGGTCAAGGTCTGGTTACGCCAGCCGTGGGGACCCCCCAGATCCTGCAGCACTTCCGGCTCATCCCCCCTCCCGTCCCAGGTGCAGGGAGCCGAGGAGGCCAATAAAGAGCGCCAGCGGCAGAAAGAGCTGGAGACCAACTACCGCCGCGTGTGGGGCTCCCCAGGCGGCGAGGACACCGGGGACCTGGAGGAGTTGGACTTCTGAAACCAGCACTGCCAGCCTTCCAAGGATTTCAGAATCGTCCTGATTGGCTCCGCCTCCTCCTCCTCCCCCACCTCGGGGTGGGGTGGGGGTCCCCAGAGGCAAACGGGCCGGTTGGAGCCCAGCTCTGGACTTCAGGGGCCCAGCCCCCGAGGGTGTGAGGGTGTGTGTGGGCCCAACAAGGGAGAGCCACCCTAAGGCCTCGCCAGGCCTATGGGCCCCAGGCCCCAAACATGCCTTCCTTGGCCTCTTCGGCTTTTCCTGTCCCCGACTTCTTAGCTCTTACCCCATTTTACCCAGAGATGTGGTAAGATCTCGTGACGGGGGCATGGTGGGAAAAGCAGTTGATCAGACTCCAGGAGAGCAGGCCCCACGCTACCCCACCCTACCTCGATGCCCTGTTGCTGATGAGAGCTGCTCGCACCCCCCTCCCCTGGATTCCCCCCTCCTCCCTGTCCCGATATCTGTGCTTCTGAGTCAGGAGCCCTTACCTCTGTCACTGAGGGAATAGACCTTACGTCTCACCTCACACACACAATCCCAGCAAAAAGGGCTGGATGTGGAGCCACCCACCATGTTCTTCAGGTTTCTAAATAAAGAACTGGACCACCAGTGCGGAGTCCTTTGTAGGGGAGGTTCGGTGTCTTTTCAGGATGGGAGACTCGTTCTCTGACCCTGTTTGCTCTACCTCCCCCGCCCCCAGAGAGCATCGGTGTGCCTGGGTTACACAGGCAGAGGTTAGGCCAGCCGACAAGGCCACCAGCCTGGAGAGAAACGTTGTTCCCTTCTTGGTAAACTGACCAGGCAGGGGCCTCCAGAGGCCTGAGGAGCCCAAGGCTTTGTGCAGGACAGCACTTATACACCAGTGTCAGAGCTCTGAAGGATGAGGATCTGGAGGCAAGTCCTAGAGGGTCCCAGAAGCTGCGGCAAAACTGACTCCCGATCCCTCCTTTCATAGTCTAGTCCTACCCTTCATTTCTAGAAAATAAAAATTGGCCAGTATCGGGCTGCCGACCTGCGCCCGCCAGGTGCTTCACTTGAGCCGTAGCGATCCTCTCCTCTCCCTCTTTACATCCTGAAAGTCAAGCGGTGTGCCGCAGAGACCCTCCCACGCCCACACAGGGCATCTTCCTTCCTGCAGCATGCTCCACATTCCACTTGCCAGCCAGCTCCCCCCCCCCCCCCCCCCCCGTTATTTACCGTTCCCTGGAAAACTCCACCTACAGCCAGTGACAGGGCGGCTGCCCACATGCCAGCCTCAGAGTATTCCAGAGACAGGTGGGGGCCTGGTGTCTTCATCTCTTCCCGACTGCCGCGGACAGCTGTGGGTACCTCTCACCCAGTTTTCTCTCCCAGGGTAGAGAACCCTCGGGACAATCATGGTCAAGTCTCTCCTTTGGGTCCCCAGCCAAGAGGGGACCTTGTAGCCTTCGCTGGAGGCAAAGGAGGTTCATGATAGGAAAGGGACAGAGGACACTGCCATCCCCAGAAGAGGCCTCTGATTATTGAGGGAGCTCATGGATCTGGCCCTCTTCTGAATGTGGATGAGGGCCGATTGTGCGTGCTATGCTTGAATCGTTTTGAAATGTAGACAAGTCCGGCTTCCCACATCCCCGTGAATGTCTTGAGAGGGGAGATGCTGCAGCTGGGTGAGAACTTAGCTGTCTTGAGTGGCCGTAGGCAGGGCACTGCATTCAATCCAGTACCCACCTCATCAGTAGACCCTTAAGTGAGTGATTGCCCTTCTGATGCTGATCCGGCACTGGCCTCCAGGGGGCAGTAGTGAGCGTGGGGTTGTCACAGCCTGAGCTCGGAAGGGATGAGGATATGGAAAGTCTTAGGGGATCCTAAAAGCTTCTGTCGGGTGACAGGGGACACCCTTGGACTGAGAAGGAGGAAGAAGCTGGGCAGGTTACCTTTGGTACCTCAGCTTGGTCAGAAACCACAGAACCCTCACTGCACTGGACCAATCTGAACTTTCAATAAGTTCCCCTTTCCCTTTCTTCTGCCTTTTGGCAGAGTTCCCAAGAAGGTCAGCGCGTCTCAGCTGTGCTAAGGCAAACAAAAGGACTAGAACAGCAGGTGTGTGGCAGATGGCATCCAGAAGGGGGTGGGGAAGTTCGGGAACAAGAAGAACCCAAGTGCTCATGGCTGGTTGTGGGGCTGCCTGGGTACAGGGCAGCAGCACTCTTGCCCGTGCCCACCCAGGCATGTCCTTCCTGTTCTGCCACAGCCTGGAGCGCTTCGTCACCTCTCGTCCCACGAGACTGACGTAACCCATTAAAAGGAATCAATTACTTGGCGGTAGAGTTTGCCGACACCCTGACCATCTTTCCCTGGCCTGCAGATCCCTTGACAAGGGACTTCATTCTGTCCGGGGGCCTTGTTCCTCCCCATATCTAACACTCCGAGCTTCTGAGGAAGGGTGTGAGTTTTGCTATGAGGAAGGAAAGTGGAGATGAGGAAAGCAGACCAAGGATCTCAGCTGATAGGCAATGACATCTGCCAGTCTTCCTGCCTTTGCCCAGACCACACAAGTCCATCTGTCTGTCCCTGCCCTCAAGTCCATTCCCCCCCCTGCCCCCGCGCCCCCCGCGCCCCGGGGCCATGCTGATGTGTGAGGTGACTACCCAGCCTGGAGATCTGCAGAACGGCCTCCGGAGCTATGACCAGACAGACCTTCTCAGTTCCCTGACACATTTACAGGTGAGAACTTTAGAGGACACGGGGGGGGGGGTTAGAATCAACGCTACCCAAAGACGCTGACACCACCCACTGATTCTGTAAGATAGATAACAGCACGTGGGGACCCAACTGCATTGGCTACTGGCCTAGCCTTCATCAGGCCTGATGCTTACAGCTCCTACACACAAAAACAGCAGGGCTGCTCATGCAATCAGCGGTGGTACTGTGGCTCAAGCCACCATGACCTGGGGTGACCCCATAATAGGAGCGGGCAAATGCTGGCATGGATCGCGTGGACACCAGGGCACTGCAAACGGTAGGGAAAGCTTGCGCCCCTGCCGTCCCTAGCACCCCCCACTAGCTCTGACGCCTAGTGACTAACCAAGGTATGCAGACTAATCCAGCACCTTCTCGAGGGTCACAGGTGCCCTTTCAACGTATGGCTCTGGGGTCACGTGTCCAGTGTCCCCCAGCTAGGGAACAGTGGGCCAGGTTTCCAAACTAAATCTCATTCTTGAACCAGAACCACCCCACCTTCTCAGCCCTTAACTCCCCAGGCCTGTCGGTTTCGGTTTCTCCCAACACCATGCTCCAACTCTTTGCCAGGTTTGGCATCTCTCATGCACCTGACTCGTTCACAGACCCCCCACTGTTGCTCTTACTAGGGCTATCCCAAAGCTGAAACTACCTCTGTGCCTGTGGGTACTGTCCTAACCCCAGCCCAGAAAGGACCTCTGCCTGGCCCTTCCCCATCTCCAGTCCCCCAACATCCACCAAGACCGTACCCTCACCTGCCTCTTCAATAACAGACCAGCAGCTCACCCCCTAGACAAAAATCACTTCCTCTTTAATTGCTGTTAAGATTCACATCACCTGCTTTGGAGGTGAGGGGGGCAACCCCCTGCCCCCTCCTCACCCCACTCCCCGATTACCTGGTCTTTTGCAAAATATTTTAGCCAGGAAAAAAACAAAAACAAAAACAAAAACAAACAAAAAAACAAACTAAAAACTGGAAACCACTGACACAGACGGCCCAAAGCCTGGGTTGACTAAGGGAGGCAGGGTTAGGCTAGGTCAGTCCATTCCACCTCCCCCTTCTGGGGATGGGGCTAGGACCCTGACACCCTCCCAGCCACTGCACACCCTCTCAGCCCTGGCTGGGAGGGAGCAAAGGATAGAGAAACGGATCTGGAGCTGCTCCAGTGAGAGAGGGGCTGGACAGAAAGGATTATGGGGGAGGGGTCCCACTGGAGGGGGCCCCCTACCCCAGATCACCACGGGCGCTGCACAGTCACAGGTACGCAGTCACGGTCACAGACACAACCCGAGAGCACCCCCACCCCACCCCACCCCTGCCCACCCCTGGCTTCCCCTACCCTGAAATGCCCTCCCCTCGCCCCTACCCACCCCATCCCCATGTTGGGGAACAAAGCAATAAATTACAAGACCCCTCTCTGGCCCCTCCTGTTCCCATCCTCCCCCATCCCAGGATCGTAAGGGGAAGGACCCAGGCTCTCGGCTCCCCCTGGCTCTTCAGCTTCCATTCATAGACAGGCAGAAGGGGATAGCTGAGTTCCACTTCTCATGGACCCTTTCACGGAAAGGGTTGGGGACCCCTCCACCTCCATGGGCAGCAGGGGTCCTGCCCCTCGCTGCCCTTCCCCCTCACTGGGCAGTGAGGTCAGCATGGAAGGGGTGGGGTCCCCATATTGGTCCCAAGTCCCAGGGCTAGTCCTCCAACTACTAACCCCTCCCTCTGGCGTGGCGTCGCCCCAGGAGCCAGCCTGGGTTTGGGCTCCGGCCACCAGATTGTAGAACGCAGGCAGGGCTGGATCTTTGACCCGCCCCTAGCGGGCCCGAGCCGGCAAGTCCGAGCGCCCTGGAGCGCGTACAGCTGCAAGGGCAGCGGGCAGACAGACCCAGGGCAATCCAAGTGTGGAAACAGTGGAGTAGGGGCGTGTTGAGCTAGGGTCTCCGTGCCTCGCTGGGGAGAGGGAGGTGAGTCTGTGTCTCCTGGGAGGCGTGCGGGGCTGTGCCCTCGTGGGGGGTAGGAAGTGCTCCCGTGGGACGGGGTGTGGACTGGAGAGGTGAGTGGGTGCCATCTGTCCAGCGGTCCACCCGGTGTGGTCGTGCCCGGCCCGCGCGCGGGGGGTGGGTAGGAGGGGGAGGTGGTGTCTCTCCCGCGGCTGGGCAACTATACCAGCGCGATCGTGGTGTCCACGCGGCCCAAGCTGGCAGCGCTGCTCCGGCGCCTCGGGCTGGGCGTGGCGGTGATGCTGGGGGTGGTGGCCGCGCTCGGTGTGGTGGCTGTGCTGCCGCCCTCTCCCGGGCAGCCGTGCTGGAGGAGGATGTCTGCACACAACTGGCTGCCGGCCTGGCGAGCGTAGAACAGGGCCGTGTGGCCCTGCGCGTCACGGGCCGCTACGTCCGCGCCGTACTGCAGGAGGGACAGGCCGTTGTGGGACCCAGCGCCATCCAGGGGACCTCCGCCCGCGCTCCGACCACTCTATGCCCCCAAGCCCACCCTCTGGCCTCCCGTCCCCTACCTCTCCGCTTACGTACCCACAACAGGAGCTGCGTGATGACAACGTGGCCGAGCTCGGCCGCCAAGTGCAGCGGCGAGCGGAGCTGCGGGTCCTCCACGCTGGTGTCGAGCGGCCCGTGTCGCGCGTGGGCCAGAAGCAGCAGAACGGTGGCCACGTCCTGGGCCTGCACAGCGGCCCACAGCTGGTGGCCCAGTGGCTCCTCCGTGGTACCCAGAGGCGCCAGGAACAGCAGCTGCTCGTACTTGGCGCGAATCCACGACTCACGCTCCTCCCTGCAGGACCAGGGACCAGGGGCACCAAGAGAAAGAGTTGTAGGGGACTTCTAATCAGGACCTCCCAGGAACCGTACACACACACACACACACACACACACTGATCCTCCATCCTTACCGCGAAGAGTCCCGCGTGGGCTTGGCCCGGCCCCGAGTGTCGCTCTCCCACACGCGGTTGGCCGTGTCGTTGCCAATAGCCGTCAGCACCAGGGTCAGCTCCCGCGGCCAGTCGTCCAAGTCTAGCGAACGCACGCGGGACAGGTGCGTGCCCAGGTTCCGGTGGATGCCAGAACACTCGATGCAGATGAGTGCCCCCAGGTTCAAGCTGGCCCACGTGGGATCTGGGGGGTGGGGGCAGGATGAAACGGTAAGCGGTGAGCTGAGGTTGGCGCTCCACTTTTCTCCATCCCGCTGACTCCCAGATCCCGCAGCAGCAGCAGCGCCCGCCCCGCCCCGCGCCCCGCACTCACTGGGCGCGCCACAGTCCACGCAGGCAGAGTTCCCCTTGGCGTTTCGGATGGCCTGGATGGCCACGGCTTCGCTTTGGCTGTCCGTGCGCAGCTGCAGAGAGAAGTAGTGAGGTTTCAGAGCCGCACCTCGGGGTGGGGGTGGGGGGGACCCTCGGCCACTCCTGCTAGCCTCCGTCAGCAGCCTCCAAACCTTTACCTTGACCTTGCTGCTCTCACAGCACTGCAGACTGGCCAGGATCTGACTCTCGATGGCCTGGACCCAGGCGTCCCGCTCCTCGAAGCTGGCCGCCTCGAAGTGCCACGTCTGGCCGGTGCTGGACACGATCAGGAACTCGAAGTTCTCCTCTGGGTGGGTGGGCGGGTGGGAGAGGTCGTGAGGGACAGAGTTCAAGCCGGGAGGCCTTCCCCAAACCCTTCCTCCCTGATGTCCTTGGAGCCCCTAGGAGTGGGATAGTGGGGTGGGGGGTGGGGGGAAGCAGAAGGTGGGAAACAGCAGGAAGCCCGAGCACATGCAGGGAGAAGCAGGGGGGCACCCCCACCCCTCTGCACCCCAGCTTAGCACCCCTCCCGGCTCCCGCGTGTTACCTGCTTTATAAATATTTCTTAAACTACCAAAGGATTTTAGTTTCCACATTTTGCGCTTGGCTGGTTTCCCGAAGCGAAGGAGATAGAGACAGAGTGGAGAGTACAACAGAGAGAGAGAGAGAGAGAGAGAGAGAGAGAGAGAGAGAGAGAGAGAGAGACCAAGGAAAGAGAAAGAGGCAGACGGAGAGGTAGAGACAGTGACAGAGTGCCAGAGACAAAGCAGGACAGACAGATGGGGAGAGAAAGCAGAACTAAAGTCAGTGGCCCCGGAGCAGAGTGGAGCGGAAGCCAAGAGCCATGAGAGTCGGCAGATCTGGAACCCGGGTCTGAGCACCAGGCAAAGAATGGGGCGGCGGGGGTGGGGACGATGGGGGGGGGACGGGGACGGGCAGGTATTGTGACCAGAAAGAAACCTGGTCGTCTCTGTGGGGGAAGGGGTGTCAGAATCTGTGTGAACAGTAGGAAAGGGCCGAGAGGTTGGGATGAGGGCCCTGGGGCTCAGAAGTCAGTAGAACTGGGAGTAGAGATTGCTGGGGCGGGGGCGGGGGGGGGGTAGATCTAGGGATCAGGGGTCAAGGGCTCTTGGAGGAACCTGCCAATCATAGGTTATCAAGAGCAGGGGCTGGGGCGTCGATGGGGACACCGAGTTCAGGGTCTGCGGTGCTAGATATGGGTGCAGAAGATGGGGTCAGAAGTGCAGATAAGGGCAGGAACCAGGAGAAAAGAACAGGGGCTGGGGGCGAGGGAGGGACAGGAGCTGGGTGGTGGCCATCTGTTCCCCCACTCAGTTATGCGCAGTGGGGGTGACCGTCAAGCACTCAGTTCAGGCGCGTACCCTGCTCTGCAAGAGCCTGTCAGGGGTTCGTATTCAGGGGGTGAGGGTCTGGAGCGGGAGTGGGACCTCCACCACGACCTCACCTTCGGCCTGCACCGTTGAGCCTTCCGTCTTGGATGGTGTGGTCAGCTTTTTCCTCCTCTGCTTCTTCACCATGGGGGAAGGTGGGGGCTCCCGACTCAGGGGACTCAGGTCTCCAGATGGGGTACAGTCTTAGGGAGGGGGACACAGTGCCTCAGTGGCCCTTCCATAGACTCCCTTATGGCTTGCATCCTGCCCTGAACTAACTGGCATTTTAGGGTATCCCTCCTCAGCTGTCCCTGTCCAAAAGGCACCCCAGGATCATTCCTGGGAGGTGGGCAGAGGAGGGCTTTAGAATCAGATCTCTACTCAGCTCTGGTCTCTGCAACTTACTGGCCTGGAGACCTTGAGCAAGTCGATTTATTTTCTGAGCCTCAGTTTTTTTTTTCCATCCCTAAAATGGGGATAATAATCTTGACCCAATAAGTTGTTCTAAGACACATTCATTACAGTGCTACTTTCTGTTCATGTCTATGTCTGTGTAATATATAAATGATATAATTTACAGATATAATTTCCAAACATTTCAAACACTGACAGCTGACTATGTATATGTTGGTCAAAGTCCCCAGTTTGTTCAATTAAACCTTGGAGAAACTTCCGATAGGGTGGAAACTGAGGCATGGAGAAGTCAAGTCACTTGCCCATGTGGCTTCAAGGCACACTAGACTCCTAGCTCAGGCAGACAGATTGGCTCTGGCGTCTAGCTGTCTTCACTGCCACGGCAGACACAGCACAGAGGCTCGGTGCCAGTCACCAGCAGACATCCCTGTGTTCCCTCAGACACGTGTTCCTGCTCCAAGCCTCCACTTTCTTACACTTCCCACCCAGATCCCATTTGGGGCTGGAAGCCAGTAGATGGAGGGGTAGGTAGTAGGCCCCACTAACCGGTGCTGAGGGCCCGGGCCAGGTTCCGGTCTGGCTTCAGCAGGTGCTTAGATGTCTGGTCTGTCGGAAGCTGCAGGGAGCTGGGGCTGGGGCTGGGGCTGGGCATAGGAGTAGTTGCTTCTGCAGGAAGGAGAGGGAGAGGGATCAGTGAAGCCTCTCCAGTCCTCTCTCTATCAGCCCCCACCCCCACACCGCCAGGGTAGCACCAACTCCTTCCTCTCTCCCCCAGCCCTTTCCTCTGTCCTGGTCTCCTTCCCCGCCCACTTGGCATGGGCCCCACTTACCAGGGCCTTCACCCATCTGGACGGTGCTCATGTCCTTGACCAACCCATTGATGCTGGCTGAGGGGCCAAAAGCAGAGATGGCCCTGGGGGGCCGCTTGCCTGGGACTTTGACCGTCGTTCGTAACAAGTCCATCTCTTTGCCGTGTGTACTGTGGATGTAATCCTGTAGAGGTACGGGGTTGAGAGACTGGGTGTGGGGGGTGGGGTGGGGGGCCTCCGGTCTTTGAGAGCGCTGAGAAGTAGGCAGTAATAACAGGCTACAGAGGGGCCCTGAGAGCTGACTGGACTGGGAAGACCCTGTAGGGGGCAGACCTGCCAGAGTTGGCCAGGAAGCATTCCCTGAATGGCAGGCCGGGGACAGGCCCCTCCATGGTACTCTCCCACAAGACTGCAAGTTCCTGGGGCAATGGATACCTTCCTGTCCCCAGGACAGATAAACTTCACGGGCCTAAGAGAACAGGGCTAACGCTCCCCAGAAATGATGCTGGGACTTGTCGGAGACATGGAAGAAAAACCAGAAGGATTTCCAAGGTTCTCCAGGGTGGACCATCTCCACTACTCACATTAATGCTGGGGTGGTAGAGTAGAAAGCCATTGCTGGAGAGAGTCACGTATTTTTTCTTCCATTCTTTGTTCAGGGAGTTGCCGCTTCTCTTTAGCAAGAAGCTCTGGAAGATCAGAAAGGAAGATGTGTGGGAGGAAAAGCCAGCTAAGAACAGCCGCTTCAGACCTCTCTCCAGCTCCCGAGCGAACCCCTTACCTGTTTGATGGGGATGGCACGCCCACTCCCCGTTGTCTCCGCCCGACTGTCCAAGCTCCGCTTCTCAGAATCACTGCCACGACGGTTCTGGAACGATTATGGGCATTAGCCAGAGGACGAGTAGGATGCAATGATGGGAAATAGTGAAAAGAGAGAGGAAGAGCCCACAGAGAAGTCCAGGGACTCAGGACGACAGGCAGGCCACAGGAGAGGAGAAAAAAAGGGGGGCCGGCATGTCCCATACCGCAAAAAGGCTGGTCCTTCGCTTGGCTGCTCGGTGCAGGGACCCTGGAGTGCTTAACCCAGCCACAGCGGCCGCCTCAGCTCGGAGCTCCCGGTGCCCGACATTGGGTGAGGATGGAAGGGAGGAAGAGTAGTCGCTAGTGTGGCCGCCGTTACTAGCCTGGAGGCACAGAGGAGTCAACAGAGCTCAACATGGACACCCAACCAAGCTAAGCTGACGTCCAGGATGTGGCATCCCCTACGTCATTATTATTCGTTCATTGCCACCAGCAACACAAGTCTCCCCTCACACTGCCCAGCTGCTTTAAGTTTTACGAAGTATGACTCCCTGAGTACTGGTGGCCATACAGCGGTGCAGATAACCCGAGGAGAGAGAGAGGGTGACTTGCTTAGACATTGCAAATGACATCTCATGCCTGGCCAACTTCCACTTCAATGTTATTTTCTTTCCCTCCCTCCCTCCCTCCCTCCCTCCCTCCCTCCCTCCCTCCCTTCCTTCCTTCCTTCCTTTTTCTTTCTTGTGTAGCCTTGGTTTTCCTGGAACTCACTCTGTAGACCAGGCTGTCCTCAAACTCAGAGATCCTCCTGCCTCTGCCTCCAGAGTGCTGGGATTAAAGGCGTGGACCACCACTGCCCGGCCTCACTGCTGCTTTCTATTCCCACTCACTTCCCCACTTCCTCTGAACCGGACATCGGTCTCGGACACCCCAAACTCACCTGCCCAGCGACGGGAGTAGAAGCAGCTGAATGGCTTGGTGAGCTGGGCAGGGACTTGCAGGCTGCCAGGAGCTGCTGCTGTTTGCGCAGAGTCACCACCTTCTGGGCCACTGGAGGGAAGGGGAATTGGGGGGAGTCAGGAGCAGGACAGATGATACCCAAGACCAAGCCCCAGGAGATAATAAAGCCCCAACTTCCTCGTCACCAGAGCCTCCATGCCACCTATGGCCTAGCCAGATCCAGCAGCCCAGAAACCCTCTGAATTAACCAAACCCTCCATAGGCTCCCGGACCCCTCCTCCCTCCCAGAGGCCAGTTTCCTGTCCCTGGGAAACACAGAACTGCATGCTGGGCCTCTCCCATGTCACAGGACCTCTGGCCTTCTGCCTGCTGGGGACGGCCACACTCACCCTCCTGGAAGACCCGGTCCACATTGAGCCCGTAAGTGGCGCAGGTCTCGTAGTAGCTGCAGCGTTTCATCTCCGCGCACAGCGCCCTGGCTCGAGCGTCACCCACCACTCGAGGAGACGAAGCACTGATCCTGTCTGGGGGGACAGCAAAGGGGCAGGACTGGCGAGGTGCCCTTCCTCCACTGTTCGTGATTCCCGTTACCATGTGTTCGGAGCCCAGGCTAGACCTCCTGGAGTCATCGAGTATGGGAGAAGATCTGTCCTCAAGTAGACTGTTAAGTGTATAGGCCCCTTTGTGAGTACTGGGCCCAGTTAAGTCTCTGTGTGTGTGTGTGTGTGTGTGTGTGTCTGTCTGTCTGTCTCTGTCTCTCTCTCTCTCTGTCTTTGTGTTTGTGTGTGTCTTGTGTCTGTCTTTGTGTATGTCTGTGTGTTTCTGTCTGTCTGCCTCTCTGTGTGTGTCTGTCTGTGTGTCTTTGTGTGTGTGTCTCTCTGTGTGTCTGTCTTTGTGTGTGTGTCTGTCTGTATCTCTGTGTGTGTGTGTCTGTCTGTCTTTGTGTATGTCTGTCTATCTGTATGTTTCTGTCTGTCTGCCTCTGTGTGTGTGTCTGTCTGTGTGTCTTTGTGTGTGTGTCTCTCTGTGTGTCTGTCTTTGTGTGTGTGTGTGTCTCTGTGTCTTTGTGTGTGTGTTTGTGTGTGTGTGTCTGTCTGTATCTGTGTGTGTGTGTGTGTCTGTCTGTCTTTGTGTATGTCTGTCTATCTGTATGTTTCTGTCTGTCTGCCTCTGTGTGTGTGTCTGTCTGTGTGTCTGTGTGTGTGTCTCTCTGTGTGTCTGTCTTTGTGTGTGTGTGTGTCTCTGTGTCTTTGTGTGTGTGTTTGTGTGTGTGTGTCTGTCTGTATCTGTGTGTGTGTGTCTGTCTGTCTGTCTTTGTGTATGTCTGTCTATCTGTATGTTTCTGTCTGTCTGCCTCTCTGTGTGTGTCTGTCTGTGTTTTCAGGCAATGCTCCCGAAGTTGAGGGGAGGTTCCTGACAAGGGCTGTGACTCCCAGGTGACAAACACCCTGAAAACTCACTGAACCTGCGAGCTGTGTGAGAGGAGAGCCGGGCCATGAAGCAGGGAACAGTTGAATGCCTATAATGTAACAGGTGGGCTGCTCATCCTACAGTCAGAGAAACCAGGAGGGGAGACAGGTGGAGGCTGCACCTGGAGCAGCATGTGCAGCCACAGAGAGCGCCCTGCCAGCTGGACAGAGACGGCAGTGACTACGCTCCTCCTGTCGTGGTACAGTCTGAGCTCCTACCAGAAGAACTGAAAGTTGTCTGCTCTCTCCTTATTCCTTTCTCCAGTATCTCCTTGTTTCCTGCTTGTAGAGAAATTCCTTTCCAACAGCGTCAGCCTGACGCCCAGCTGAAGGGAAAGGCTCTCTATCCACACTAGGACCTGACATTTTCTGTGTATGCCACGGTAGTGTCGTCAGAAATGGCAGAGTGAACACAGGGTAGTCAACATCTCCAGAGATGGTCATTACAGCTGTCCTTTCCTCCCAGGCTGTCCTCTTTTCTCTGCCGAGACCTTGGGAAGTTTGTTTGGCTCATTACTTCCTTATTTGGACATCAGGCTCCCTCTAGAGGGTTGCTGGAATCGAAACAGCCAGTTCGACACCTTGCCCAATTATCAACCATAGTGGGCAATACTTACAGGCACCCTTCACCCTCCCCTAAAAGCAAGGCTTCCATATCCCCTCCTTACCTTGGGTCCCAACCAGAGCCAGGGCCAGACCTCCTCGTCCTTCCCCCCGGAGGGAGCTCAGCTGCCCGTGGAGACGGCTCACAGCCTGGAAGCTGCTTTCATCCTCCAGGCTGAAGACGAGGATCACAGCATCCGCCCAGCCTGAGAACTTGCAGGGGATGGGAGGGCAAACAGAGGGTCATACAGGCCCCACCACTCTGGGTACCATTCAGAGGGGGTCCTGGCAAGCCAGAGAAGGCTTCCATGTCCAATGCTGACCCTGGCCAGCCTAGTACTGCCTCCGTCCCTCACCTTGGCATCGGGTGCTCCTGCTTCCTCTCGGATCAGCACCAGGTGAGTCTGCCCGTCCACCAACATCTCTTTCTTGTACTGCTCGCCTGTCCAGAAGAGTTAAAAAGCTTAATAGGTCAGAGGTGCCAGGTCACCAAACCTTTCCACATTCCCTTAACTTTAGCTCCCATGCCCCCGAATCCCATCCTGGTGCCTGCTCAGGCATTGATCTTACTGGTGGGTCCCTGGCCCCCACTCTTAGCTTCCTGTGGCTCCCGAGAACTCACTCTCAGTCTTCTCCAGCACCTGGTATGAACCTGTGAGGAATCTGTGAATGAGGGATGACTTCCCACTCCTGACATCACCCAGCACACCCTAAAGGAGAGATGTGAGAAAGGAGAGATGTGAGCGGAGATAGAAGAGTTAAGAAAGGGCAAGATGCTGGGTCTGCTCATGCCAGGGAACCCACAGGGACTGGAGTGTCAAGCTACCCAAAAGGGCCCTCCAGGGGAGGAGCAGGGCATGGTATGGTAAGAAATGATCCCAAAGCTGAAACAGACCACAAAGTAAGTAATGTTCATTTGTGTGTGTGTTGTTTAGTAAACACATTAAACCTGTGTGTGTAGTAGAGCATAGGCCAAGGCATTAGTTGAAAGTTTTACCCTGTTCTAAGCAACAGAACACCAAGAGTTTTAAAAAAAAAAAAAAAAAAATGCTGGGTTGTTGAGATGGCTCAGTGGTTAAGAGTCCTAGCTTGCTCTTCCAGAGGTCCTGAGTTCAATTCCCAGCAACCGCATGGTGGCTCACAACCATCTATAGTGGGGATCTGATGCCCTCTTCTGGAATAAAGGAGTACATGCAGATAGAACGTTCATTCACATAAATGTAAATAAAATCTTAAGATGCTAGAAATGGGAAGCCTGGACAAATGGAAAGAGACTGGACGAAGGCTCAAGTCCTGAGGATGTACTGAGCAACGTCGTCCCGCCCCCCCCCCAATCCTGCCATGACGCTAAGATGCTAAACTCGGATTGGCTCTCAAAGCGAGAAGAGAGAGGTGAAGGGAGCGAATGGGCGTGCCGGCGGGAGGTAAAGCTTGCTTGCAAGCCAAGGGCCTGGGTTACCTACCAGGCGCAGTTCGGGAATCGAGCGGCTCAAAGTCCATTCCTGGCTATTGACCACAGCCTCTGCAAAGGGAAAAGTGAAGTAAGAAGGGAGGATGTGGCCCAGGAGGACTCCCAGCCCTCAGCCACTCTCTTCTGAGGGGTTCGCCTAACCTGCAAGACCCTGCCTGCACTGGAGAGTGGTCCCCAGTCCTCCCATCCCAGCCGCTCTTTCCACAGCTGTTGCCACCGCTCAGTGGTTGCTTAGCAACAGAGCCAGCAAGACGAAAATACTTCAGTTGGCATCTCCCTTAAAACACATCCTCAACCACGGGTCCTTGCCCCAGACCAGATCAGGACGACTTAACTAGTAATGATTGTCCTCCCACCACAGAGAAAGAGGGTCCCCCTGACATTCTCAGGGCAGATCCAAAGGGGAAGGCCTGAGTCCTGGCATGGAGTGGGTCTTCCTCAATCTCCATTTCACAGGAGCGAAGATGAGGGCTTCCCTGCCCTTTTTCAAGGTCAGTGGCACAGGTAGTTCTAACTCCTGTCCACCGCCCAGGGGGGACAGAACTTGGATTTTCCTCTGCCTAGCTCTCCATGGCCTCCGAAAGAACCGTGGGGTTATAAGGCTCCATCCCCAGGCAGAGAGAAACCACAGGCCTAGGGAGAAAAGGTTCTCCTTGCGCCTGCCGGGTCCAGCCCCCGCGCCTGACACCGGCCGGACGTTCCCGGGGCGCCGCAGCTGCGGCGGGAACTCGGGGATCCGGAGCCATCTGCTCCCACCCGCTCAGAAGCCAAACCCCCGGGGCCGCCCCCGCTTCCAGACCCGCCTCCCCTCCGGGGAATGTGAGCGGAACCCAGTCGCGGGTCGCTACCCACCCCCCACCCCCGCGCGCCTGTCTCTACCAGTTAGAAAATAATAAAAGCACCCCTCGGGAGGGAAAAAATAAAAAAAATAAATAAAGCTCCCTCCCTGTATGGCCTCCCAAGTCTCCACGGCTAAGAATTGTCTTTACAGCAGTTCCGCCCCCTGACTCACTCCGGGGTCAGCCCCGAGCGGGGTTCGACGCCGCTGTGGGGCGGGGGTGGGTAGTGCGGGAAGCCAGGCTTCCTATCTGCCCCCCTCTCAGCTCACATTTAAATCTGCGCGTTCCAGCCCCCGCTCACTCAAGAACGCCCAATCCACCACCTTCAGTGCATGGAAAAGCCACCAGCCGGCTCTCAACCCAGGAAACCTGTCTCTGGCGAGGAACCCGGCTGCAAGGTCACGGCCACACCACCTGTGCCCATGACTCCGGGGGAAACTGAGGCGTCCACATCCCCTGCGCCTCCAAGTGTCCCTCCACACAAGGCCAAGTCCCTATCGCCTGGCTTCTAGACTCCAACCAGGGCCGAGATTGGGGTCTGACTGAGGCTTCTCTGGGAGGATTTCCTACAGTTAAAGCATCAACCAAGGCCAGCATCCCCCAGGAAGTACCAAAACCACTCCTGTCACGTCTCACGGCCCCAGGACCTCTTCCTAGTCTTTGCCCCAGCCCCGGGCCGAGGAGCGAGCCCAGCTCCTCCATCCACCCCAGAGAAGAGCTTCCCTGGGTCTTGCCCAGCGTCCTCCCACCCCCCAAATCAACTGTCCAGGTGTCTCCGGCCCTGACCCTCCCTACTCACTAGGGGAGGCGCGTAGCTCTGCGCCCAGCAGCTCCCTGGACCCGCTGCTGGAAGACAAGCCTGGGGGTCCGGGAAGGGGACCGGGGCCAGGAGGCCCCCCTGTGCTCTTGGTGAAGATACCGCTGATGAACTTGAGCATCTTGCGGTCACGAGTGGACGCTCGGCCGCCCTCCCGGCCCCTTTTCAGCCCCGGAGCCGGTGGCTCCAGAGTGATAGGGGGTGCAGGCCCGAGGGGCTGCATGGAGGCGGCGGTGACCGAAGTGGCTGGCACTGGGGTGGCTGGCACGGTGAGCGGAGGAGGAGAGCCGGCAGTGGGTCCTGGGTGCAAGTCACTATTGTCCAAGGTCTTACTCTTGCCTTTCCGAGGGGACAGCTTCCCTCTCGCTCCGGCCCCAGCCCCGACCCCACCAGAGGTCGTGACTGCAGCGCCCCCTCCCCCGCCGGCCGCCGTGGCAGAAGCTCCGGTCGCGGCGGCGCTGCTCTTTGACCCCTTGACCCTGGGCTTGCCCTCGCTTTCGGGCCATGACAGGCGGCTGCCCGCGCCCTTGCCCCCGCCGGCTTTGGCTCCGCTAGTGGTCACGGTCTTGAAAGGCTTGGGAGCCGGTGGAGGAGGCGCCACCTTGAGCCTTCGGCTACCGGTGCCAGGATGCGGGGAGGACGAGCCCGGGACGCCGCCTCCCGTCCGGCCTTCGGGTTCCGGACCCCCCCAGCTCGGGCTGCTGAGTAGAGGGCGTCGGGAGGCAGAGGGGGCGCCCCCCGGCTTGGAGTCCGGGCTCAGCCCCCCGGAGAGCGGGGGTCCCGGAGGGGCGGCCCAGAGGGACAGTCGGCGGCCCGGAGCCGGGGAGACCGGGCGAGCCGGACTGGCCGGAGCCGGGGACAGCGCCGGGGGCTCCGCGCCCCCGGCGCCCGCGCTGCTGGTGCTGATCCACAGCGCATCCTGCCGGTGGAAGAGACGCTCGTGCCGCTTCTTGCCGGGCTCCTCCGCGCCTCGGGGGCTGCCAGGATCTCGGGGCTCGGAGCCTCGGCTGGCCCCGGGGGCGCCGGCCGCGGCTGCAGACGGGGAAGGCGGCGGCGGCGGCACCGACTCGAGCTTGACCAGGGTCAGCGAGATGAGGTAGGTCGTTGTCCGGCGCTGAAGCGCGCCCGCGCCCCGGCTCATGGGGCCCGGAGACCCCCGAGCTGGGGAGGGGAGGGGACTCCCCGGGACTGCCTCAGGGGGGCCCGGCCATGGGGCCGCCCTGCTCGCTGCCCCCAGCCCCCGGACCCCGCTGAGCCCCCAGCCCGGCTCCGCTGTCGCCGCCGCCTCCGCCGCCTCCTCTTGCGGCCCCCTCCCATCACATGGGGCGCCCCCTCCCCATGCTCCCCGCCCTGCGCCCCCACCCCCTTGGAGCCCCGGGACCTTGGTGCTGCTCCGGGGAGGCGCGCCGGACCGTGCACCCCGGCCTGGGTGGGGGCGCGGAGATGGGCGGAGGAGGGTGGCGAGGACAGTCGTGGGGGCAAATGGGGAAGAAGGGAAAGGGGGACAGAGGACTGGGGGGGGAGAAGCACGGGAGCGGGGAAGGCAGGGGCGGGAATGCGGACTCAGTGGGCAGAGGCCGCGGGTGCAGTGGGAAAGGGGGGTCTTGAGGGTAGGAGACTCGTGGGGCTGTCTGTGCGGGGGATTCGCAGGAGCACGGGGAGGATGCTAGGGATGGAGATATTGGAGGCGGTGGGGGAGGAAGGAGGGGACGGGAGGGGGTAGGAACCCACGGGTCTGGGGTCTGGGAGGGGAGGGGCGTGGATCCTGGCGAAGAGTCCGGGGGGCCTCGCCCGGGATCGGCTCGGTCCGGATGCGCGTTGTGTCCGGGCGCTCCCCTCACATTGAGGAGGAGGCGGCCCGCGGGCCCCCCCAACCCATCTCTCCCCCCCCCCTCCACCAGCACCGCTGTCTGCTAGGGCGGTACAAAATCCAGGACTGGATTTCCCTTCCAAAACCTGGACTGGATTTCCTGGGGCTTGGATTCACCTCCGCCAACTGCCCGGCCCCCTCCTTTCTCACACCACGGTTAGGGAACACGAAAGTGGAGTGTGACATTTAGGGACAGAGGTAAAAACACTGATCTATTGCTGGACAGATACAGGAAACAGGACTCCTTTGGTCTCTGTCAATTCTGGGGAACTGAAATGGGAATATGAGGAGCCCTGACATTCCTTCTTGGGACCCCTTTTCTTTCCTTTCTCGGGGTACCTGGGCGAGTTTCCGTTCTCATCACCCAGCTCCCTCTTCCACCCCAACTCCCACCCCATACTGAGTACTTTCGCAGCACTGCGACTGGAACTGATTGTCCCAAAGTGAACTTGGAAATTGTTCCCCAGGGATGGGGACAAACAAGGAACTTAGTAGGGTGGGGGTAGGGTGGGGGGGTGGGGGGTGGGGGTTTGCCTCTAGAGGAGAGAGACTGGAGAGAGCTCCTGAGCCCAAGCTGCAGCGTGAGTCAAAGGCCCCAGCTCAAGGTGGAAGAAATACATCTACCAATTGACACCCCCCTATTCCAAAATGCATCTAGTCTCCATAGCAACCGTAGCTCCAAGAGTGCCTCAGAAGCTGCGGCGGGGATAAGCGGAGAGGAGGGATCAGTGTGTAGGATGGGTGGGGGACCAATCAGGGGACGCTGGGTTAGTGAAGGCGCTACTCTCACACCTGGCTACCCACCTGCGGGGGATCTGGACACAAGGAACCCCCTCAGTGGAGGCAGCGGGAGCCGGCCTCTTAGGTGTGTCCATTCAGTCTCCTGAGGTCTATGTAGCTGGGCTCTCAGAGCAGGTTAAAGGGGGAGGCCAGAGCGAATGGACAGTATTTGCACTGGGTCCCCACCCCTTGAGGGGCTTTGGAGTTCAAGGCTTTGTCCTCCAGAGGGGCAGGGACACACGAGCAGTTAAGTCCGTGCAGAAGGCAGACTGAGTCCCCATGGAGGGGGGTGGGGGGGCTGGAAGGAAGAAAGTCTCTCCCTGAAGCCTTGGAGACCCCTGCCCGGGGTTTGGAGAGCCTCGGCGGTCCTTTGATTCGGCTTTCCACCCTCCTGACGCAGCCGAGACTATAATAAGTGCGGGCCGTGGGCGGCTCTTGGAGGCAGGAGCCAGCAGAGTGTTCGGCCCGGTGGGGGTAAGGGTTGGGGGCTGAACCGGCATGCGGGGAGCCTTTGTTTTCCAGAGGCCCATACCCACTCTCTCCCAGATCCTCCTATCTTGGAGGTCAGTGGTTTCTTAGGGAGTGCCCTTCAGAACTAGGATGACACACCAGGACAGGAAACACTCTAGTCTATCGTGAAGGAGAAGATAAGGGGGAATTGTTAGCTTTTTAATATTCAGAGAGCCTGTCTCGGTTTTCCTTCGTGTTCAGTGGGAGCAGAATTCCGTCTCGCTCAGAGTACAACAGACTACTTGGAGTAGAGCTTTGCCAGGTGGAGTGGTGCACCTTTTTGAGGAAGCTGAGGCAGGAGGATTGCTGAAAGGTCAAGGCCAGCCTGAGCTACACAGTGAGTTCGAGGCCAGCCTGAGATAGACAGCAGGATCCAAACCCAGTCTCAAAACAACAACAACAATAATAACAAACCAGCATTGGGCTGAGACGTGAATGGTAGAGCATGCCCGCACGCACGGAGGAGGTTTGGAGGCCCTAGGTCCCGACATCTCCGGCAACACACACCACACACAAAAACATGGAGAAAAGGTCTACTCTGCCTCCAACCATTCTCTCTCTACCCTCCTTTTGAGACTTTATTTTATTATTAAAAAATGCCTGTTCATTATATAGTTGAGTCTGGGGCTGGTTGGGGACTTGCTATGTGATCCAGGCTGCCCCAGGACTCTCAGCCCTGCTCCATTCTCCTGAGTTGTGGGGCTAGAGTGCTAGGATTACTAGGGTGCCCCATCACACCAGCTCTCTCCCCCTTTCTGGAACTAAACGGGGCTTCTTTGCTTGGTCCCAACTCCACTGACTCAGACAGTGGTGGGACCTAGAGTTCCTCCCTACGAAGTCCCCGTTTTCATCACTTAGGATATCAGAGAAGACGCTGCTGTAGTTCTTCCCTCAAAGGGTTGGGTGCTGGAACTTTAAGAGTACTAAGCCCCGAAGGAGTAAGGAGAAGAGAGGGGCATGGGAAGGGATGGGGACCATTCTACTACCAACCTAAACCAACCGATCCTTCCTCCAAATGGGGTCAGGTGGTGCCCTTGATGGAAAATTTTTCTTTCTTTCTTTTTTTTTTTTTTGACATCTCCCTCCCTGGAGAAGTAGCTAAGAGCGGAAAGGACTGATAACTGGAATGATCAGGGGGCGATGGAAGACGGGCTTCTACCTGACACACTTCGCAAGCAAGAGAGCCTGCGTTTGGGAGTCTCTTGGGCGTCCGCAGATGGATGAACCCTAAGTCCCCCAGTTCCTCAGTGGTGGGCCCCGGGGATGAAGGGACAGGCTTGCCAGGGCCCCACCACAGGATCCAAGGCTACAGAGGGCCAGGAGGATGTGGCGGATGGTGTTGCCATGGCAGCACTTCCTCTCTGTGTTGTCATCGCTTGCTCTAATGGAGGAGGTAGAACGGAAGAAGGCGCTGAGGAGGTGAGGGGAAGACAAGCCCGGGGGCACAGGAGGGGAGGGGCCCGGGGCAAGTCCCGGGGACCTCGCTGCAGGGCAGCTATACAAAGCGAGCGTGGAGTTGTGAGGGTTAGTGTGCTCGGGAACCTGACATATCACGCCTCCTCGTGTGTGTGTGTGTGTGTGTGTGTGTGTGTGTGTGTGTGTGTGTGTGTGTTTCTCTCAGCTGGAGAACAAGAGGTCACTGATCTTTAGTGGGTCCTGGGAATGAACACATTATCAAGTCCCAGGACCTCTGCCCCTGGCTGCTTCCTGCTCTTGGACTCCCCAGACAGGGAATACGACGTCTAAAGGGCCTGCTAAGATCTGTCTTTCCAGCGCTTTGCCACTCTCTGCTGCCAAGAAGGTCAGCTCCACAGTGACTGGAATTCTGCTCAGAGGTGATTTTGGAAAGAGAAATAAAAAATAATAATACCTCCCTCCAGGTCTTTTCCCATCCTCCCCAATGTCCTTTTCCCGGGTCTCGGTTCCATCTTAAGAACTAGGAAGTGGCTGCTTGAGCAGCAAGCAGTTATGTCTACAGTTAAGCCTTTCTGTGTCCCCTGCTGGTCCCCCAAACAGCCAGGCTAGGGACCATGCAGCTCTTACCTCGTATGTTGTCCAGCGAGGCCTGGATCCCATCTCGGAGATCAGGGTCACCCACTCTCTCCGCCAGCTTCCTGAGTCGGCTTAGAGCCTGCTTGGCCACCTCATGTCGCCTGATTTCTGCTCTTACTGTGGCGAGAGCCAGCTGCCTCTGGGCGTGCATGTTGCACAGACCTGCCTTCCCGGACTAACAACCACCTCTGGCCCCGAAGCCCATGACCCCGCAGCCCCCCCAAACTCCAGAAGGCCTCTTCTGCTGTGCCCCAGAACTCGTCAACCCTGCCCGCCCTTCCGTCTGTCGGCCTCACTTCCTGGCTGGTGAGTTTCAAACCCACAACCCACACGGTACTACCTCTTACACCTCCTGCCCCCTCTAGTGTTGGTCTTTCAGCTCTGACAGCCAGCCCCGGGTATGATTGCTGTCGGGTGCAGGGAGCGACCTTAATAAGGGTTCTCACAGCCTCTGTGGGAGGTAGCTAATTAAGATGGGTGTTGGTTCTGGGAGAATGTGGCCAGCAGAGATCACAGGTAGGATCCCATACTCTGGGTGATTTGTAAATTTGTCTCAGAATCACACACAGAAATCCACCTGCCCTCGGCCTGTCCTCCCAGAGGCCTGCATGCTAGTGTGCGGTTATTCACTACTTTGGACTGCTGCGATCGCTCAGCCATTAAAGCTAAGGCTCGCACTTCTAAACATCAAGAGTTCAAGTCCCACTTTTTGCCCCTCTCTCTTCCCTTCGTCGGTTATTCACTGTAACCGGCTCCTGTTTATAGGACCCAAGTAGTTATGGGAAGAGTGGGTTCTAGGGGAGGAAAACAACCTATAGCCAGATAAAACTATGTGCTCCAAGTTCAGTTCCTATCCTCGTAATTAGCATGTGTATAACACTAATCATCGACGACGACAAGCTTTCATATATATTAATGACAAGCCCAAAGGGTAGGAGAATTTACCACGATTACCCAGAAGTGCAAACTGTTGCTCAGAAAGGCCCATAACAGGTGAACAAAGAGCTAATTGTACTTTTTATTATGTACACAACATGTATGTCTGCAGGCCAGAAGAGGGCGCCAGATCTCATGACAGGTGGTTGTGAGCCACCCTGTGGGTGCTGGGAATTGAACTCAGGACCTCTGGAAGAGCAGTCGGTGCTCTCAACCTCTGAGCCGTCTCTCCAGCCCCTAATTGTACTTTTAATTTAATACACACACAGTGGAGGTACCTGCCAGCTAGTCCCTCAGTACCATGGTTCTGCTCTTGATTCATGACCTGATAGAGAAGAGAAATGAGGATTTCAAGGGGAAAATGGAGATTAAGTTGGAGGGGGTGGGTCGTACGTAAGTGGTAGTTGGCTCAATTATTATTTTTTTGTCACGTGTATGTGTGTATGGTGCGCAGAGGCGTGTGTGCTCCCGAGTGCTCTGGCTTCGTTTCTTTCGCTGTGATACAATTCCCTGGCAAGAACAACTTGGTCAACACAAGGATTATCTCAGTTTACAGTTCTGCGTTATAGCCCGTTGCTGTGGGAACGTCATATGCTCACCCGTTTGCTGGTGTTGAACCCTCCACTGACACTCTTATACGGTCCATGACTTCCTGCCTAGGGAATGGGGCCACCACAGTGGACTGGTTCTTTTCACATCAATTAATTTAATTAAGACACCCCTACAGAGACATGCCCACAAGCCAACCCCATGTAGACAAAAATCTTTCATTGAGAGCCTCTCCCGCGATGATTCTAAACCCTGACAAGACAGTTAAAACTACCCACCCTTCACAGCACGTGTGTATGGGTGTGTGTGGACACTGTGCCTTTGTGGGGGTTACTCCAAAGTTGACAGTGTGTCTTCCTTCATTCCTCTCCACATCTACTCATCGAGGCAGGGTCTCTCAGCAAGCCCAGAACTTTCTGACAGGCTAAACTAGCTAGCCAGCTTGCCATGCAGACCTCCCGTCTCCATCTCCAGAGTGCCAGGGTTACAGGCAGCAGCATACCTGCCTGGCCTTTATGTAAACTCTGGGGTCCAAATTCTGGTCCTCACACTTGCTGAGCAAGTACTTCATCCCGAGCCTATCTCTGCAGCTTTGGCCTAATTGTTTTGTTTCAAATCAGATTGAACCTATCTGGAGATAGCAAATTATCTTTTGTATAGCTTCTTTAAAAAAAAACTATTTTAGAAGTATTTGTTTTTATTTTATTGTTTTTAAAGACAGAGGTTTTTCTGTGCAGCCCTGGCTGTCCTGAAACTCACTCTGTAGACCAGGCTAGCTTTGAACTCACAGAGATCCATCTGCCTCTGCCTCCCGAGTGCTGGAACTAAAGGTGTGTGTGCCATTAGGGACCAGCCAGTATTTATTTTCTTTCTTTCTTTTTAAAATTTATTGATTATGTATACAGTGTCTGTCTGCATATATGCCTGCAGGCCAGAAGAGGGCGCCAGATCTCATTACAGGTGGTTGTGAGCCACCATGTGGTTGCTGGGAATTGAACTCAGGACCGATGGAGGAGCAGCCAGTGCTCTTAACCTCTGAGCCATCTCTCCAGGCCCCAGTATTTATTTTCTTTAAAAATTTATTTATTTTCTGTGTATGAGTGTTTTGCCTGCACATATGTATGTGTGCCACATGCATGCCTGGTGCCTCCACAGGTAAGAAGAAGGTATTGGGTCCCCTGGAACTGAAGCTATGGATGGTTGTGAGCCACCATGTGGGTGCTGGGGACTGAACTCAAGGGCCAGCTCTCTAGACTCTCATGCATATTTTCTTGAGGATGGTTTATGAAGGGTAACTTTGTGAACATTTTTATATTTGGAGATAAAGGGGTTGAATTTGGATTATTACTGGACTCCATAAAAAATGCACTAAACAGTAATAACTGAGTCTTGTTAGGTACTGGGTATTGACTCAAGCATTCATTTATTTATTTATTTATTTATTTATTTTGAGCTGAGGATCGAACCCAGGGCCTTGTGCTTGCTAGGCAAGCACTCTACCACTGAGCTAAATCCCCAACCCCTCAAGCATTTTATATAGTCTAGCTCATTCAGTGCTCACAACAATACAGAAGTTGTTAGCGAAGTATTGGTAGAGGTAAACGCGTTGCCATCTATGCCCATTTTATGGATGAAGCAGTAGGTACAGAGGGTTTAGCTACCTGGTCCATACAGATAGTAAGTCACAAAGTTAAAACCCATGCAGTTTGAATCAAGCTGCAAAACTAGACTGTGGGCAGTTACAGGATGTGAGCACACACAGACTCAAATCACCGGTGTGGACTTGATGGGGGTGGGGTGTGTGGGGTGGAGGAGGCCACTTCTTTGTCCAGGAGGAAAGGAAGGATTGTGCCATTTCTTACTCCGGTTCAAAGGGCACTGCATCCAAACACTTATGCAATACCGTTATTGACTAGCCATCCATTTTCCCCCATTTGGAGTGAAAGTATGAAGAGTCAGGGCTGGAGAGATGGCTCAGTGGTTAAGAGCACTGACCGCTCTTCCAGAGGACGGAGCGGGGTTCAATTCCCAGCACCCACACGACAGCTCACAACTAACTGTCTGCAACTCCAGGTCCAGAGGATCCGACTCCCTCGCACAGACACACATGCAGGCAAAACACCAATGTGCATAAAGTAAAAATAAATAAAATTTAAAAAGGCAGTATGGATACTCTTATTCTATTCATATTCCAGTGCCGCCCCCACACCTCGTGTCCTTTTGTGCCAGCCCAGGATCAGGTACGTGTGTGTTCTAGAGATGTGGAGTACACCCGTGTCCACCCGCGCCTGCGGCTTTGTCTCAGACAGGAATGCACTGGCCTCCAGTCACTGTTTGCACTCGACTTTCTGGCATGTTCACACTGCAGAGGAAGGACAGTGTGAACAGAACATGCGTACTGGTAGACACATTTCACAGTGCCGGCTGTTGCTATGCCTGACTTGGATCCTCCCCAGCGGGGCCACACAGCTCAGTATTTGGCTCCTCTTGGTTTTCCAGAGTATGACGCACGAACAACCAAAAGGATGGCATCCTCGTGAGATCATCGTGAGACTCGGAGAGAACGGCGGGGAAGGGTCATCCTTGGAGGGGCGGAGCCCCCTCCCCCGGTCTCTACAAGCCCTTTCTTGTCTGTTCACCTGAGTCCCGAGTCTCTCCTCGGATTCCTGATGTCGCAACTCGGAGCACAGGAATCCAGGCTTTTGAAGTTTAGGCTCTGATCCCTAAAAAACCGTCTAGAAACCCAGTCTTCAGGTTTTTTTTAAGTTTTGTCCAATGAAGAAACTGAGGGAAGGACTGGGAGGCGGGCTGGTGACGTAATGCAGATTGATTGGCACTGAAATACTAGCTGTCCTGGATTAGCCACGAGTTTCGCCAATCCAGAGACAGGGGTGGGACGGTGCAGGCGCAGAGACCGGGTTTGACTGGCTTGGATTTAAAGCGATAGAAGCTGTTGGGAGTCCTACGAGACGGTCCCCAAGACCCTCCCCTCCAGTCCTTGGGACCATTTGGGTCCCCAGAACTGGGGAGATGGTTTGCGGCGGATTTGCCTGTTCCAAGAATGCGCTGTGCGCTCTCAACGTGGTTTATATGGTGAGGTTTTGGAGGTGGGGAAAGCTCCGGGGGCGGAAAGAATGGGGAGAATTTCTAGGGGACTTCCGGTGGGAGAGGGGGTTTACTGGGGGTTCCGGGAAGCTTCCCAGAACCTTCTTCCGTGGAAGAGGAGAGACTTCCGGTGATATGGGGGATTGTTTGGGGGTGGGGAGGGTGGGTCGAAGACCGCAGGCCTGTCGTTCAGTCTTCACTTAGGCTCTGGTTTCTTCGCACAGTAGAGATGCTGGACAAGCCTGGGGAGTGTCTGTCTTGAGACGCTACTGCCATGGCCCCCCAGGCCAGCTATTCCCAGTTACTTGGGAAGAGCGCACAGGGATGACTAGTTCTGAATGCACACCTCCGTGGGCCGCCCTGTTTAGTCCACGTCCCGGGGAATAGCCGTGCTGCATGCTCGAGTTCGTTGGCGATGACAAGGTCTATGTAGCTAGCCCAGGCTAGCCTGGAGCTTCGCTCTGCTGCAGTTGTAGGGATTGCAGGCGTGAACCACCACATCCGGCTGGCTGAAGTGTATTCTATTTTGTGTTTTCTTGCAGCTTGTGGGCTTACTGCTCATTGGCGTGGCCGCCTGGGGCAAGGGCCTGGGTCTGGTGTCCAGCATTCACATCATCGGAGGAGTCATCGCCGTGGGGGTCTTCCTCCTCCTCATCGCAGTGGCTGGGCTGGTGGGGGCCGTTAACCACCACCAAGTGCTGCTCTTCTTTGTATCCTGACCTGGAGGGGTTGGGGTCCCGGGGGCAGGCTTTTCCCAAAAGGGCAGGGGACCTCAGACATGCCTTTGTTCTTCTTCTGTAACTCACAGAAGTTGTTTTTGTTCGCAACTTGGTAAAAAACTAGTTTTATGAACAGAGAAGGGCCTTGGACTCTGCCACAATACAGTTACAAATTACACTGGGTGAGATCTTAAGGAAAAAAAAAAATGGGGTCGTGCTACATAATCCTGGCTAGCCTGGAACTCACAGCAGGCTGGCCCTCACACCCAGACCTGCCTGCCTGTCTCCCTGGGTGAGATATCTCAAATGGAAACCAGGTCTTTTTGCCATAACTTCTCAGTACATGATCATCCTTGGTCTGGTCTTCGTCTTCCAGTTTGGAATCTCCTGCTCCTGTCTGGCTATTAACCGAAACAAACAGGTACGGCGATGATGCCCTTTTCAGGTACCTTTAAAGCTCTATTAATCTGACCCTTTCGTACCTTCATCCTTAGGTCCACTACTTCAGAGATGTTTCCTCTGACGTGTATAGTTAATTCTCCAAGATGTAGTCAGAATCTGAGACACCTGACATTGTCTGTGATCATGACATTGCCATCCTGTTCCTGGGGGATGCTGACTGCCCTTGCTAGAATAGGGACGTGGAAGCATGTGAACTGAGAGCAAGATGTAGGGAGACTGAGGTTCCTCTGCCTGTGTGCTCTAGATAGATGTCATCAATGCGTCCTGGTGGGTCATGAGCAACAGCACCCAGCATGAACTGGAGAGAAGTTTTGACTGCTGTGGCTTGTTCAACCTTACAGCGCCATACCTACAGGACAACACTTCCTGCGATGCGGTAAGCTGAAGGGCGGAGAACCCAGCTGGGAGGAAATGGGTTAAGGGCCATGCCCAAAGACGTGGCCTTAGCGAGCTGTCGGTCTTGAACCGGGCTGTGCTAAGGAAACAGGGGCTGCAAGGGTTTAGCCACTTGGGACTCCAGCCTTGGAACTGTTCACTTAGTAATGTCTAGGGACATCCGTTGTAGCTGCTTGGATGGGGCAGACTAGCAGCTTTGCACTGTTTATTCCATTTATCCTCAGATGTGCAAGACCAGGAGTTCGGTGTGCCAGTTGTGTGGTGAGAAGTTCCTTAAGCATTCGGACAAAGCCCTGAAAATCCTAGGTGGTGTTGGCCTTTTCTTTAGCTTCACGGAGGTAATTATTCCCATTTCTTGTATGTGGACACCCATAATAAACCCGAAGACTCAAAAATAACGTGTTCTCTCTCTTTCCTGTAGATCCTTGGTGTTTGGCTGGCAATGAGATTCCGGAATCAAAAAGACCCCCGCGCAAACCCCAGTGCCTTTCTATGAGACTTTTGATCTTCCAGATAGGATCTATGAGTCCTAGGCTGGTTTCTAACTTGCTATGTAGCCGAGGATGACCTTGAGTTCTGGATCCCCCTGCCACAGCGTCCAAGCGGTGTGATTACAGGTGTGTGTCACCACACTCAAGTCTCTGGATCCTTCTGACTCGGCTTTGCTCTCCCACCTTTTTATAATTCCCTAAATTCTTGAAAACCTAGGGTGCCTCCCACCCCACATCAGGTTTTTGTTTTGTTTTAAAGAAAAAGAGCCCCTGTGCCTCATTCCCCAAAACTGATCAAGTAAGTGATGGTTAGATTTTTGTCTTTACATATTTTGATGGAACAAGATATAGAAAGAAGAACCTTATACCTCTCCCTAGGAGAATAGAATATACATACTCCTAGACGCATGGACAGGGGCTGGAAGCCTTTCAGAACTCTTTTCCTTCCTTTTGACTGACACCTTAGCCTGGCTCCAAGGACAAACTGAACTACAGCCCCAGCCTCACCCAGAAGTCTAGTCAAGGCAGGATCTGGAGGGAAGCAGCAAACTTAAAACTGAAGCCATTTTAACTGAGTACTCAGAAAGGAATTGAAAGGGCCTTTCCCATCCTGTCAGCCAAAGAGCTGAGCTGCCTGTCTAGGTCCTGTGTGAGAGTCTACAGAGGTTGCAGGAAACCTTTCAAGCAGGCTTTCAGTCTCCCAAAGGCAAAGCCAACCAGGAAAACATTAAAGAAAAAAGAAGGCCATATTTCTTTTGTCTTGTTTTGCTGTATAAAAAAGATCCCAATATAAATGAGGGAGGGAAGGAGACAGGTACCCACCCTTTAGTGTAGAGAAACGGGAGGGCAAGAGGGCAGGCCTCACGAAGAGGAGGGGGGAATGTCATTAAGGCTTAAAATATTCTCTGTAAAAAAGTGGAGGACTCTCCACGGCCCCAGAGGAAGGCAGAGGTTGAGGTGTTGGCCACTCCACGTGTCCAGAGGCGAAGAAAGGCGGCCGCTCTTCTCACTCTGGGTCACTCTCTTCCTTGTGTAGGTAAGAGTGTTGCAGGGCTCGGAAGGCAGAGATCCGCTTGTGCGGGTTAAAAGTCAGCATCTCCTGAGGGGAGAGGCAGAGGTCAGCAACAGCTGGAGCGGGTGATGCCCACCCCGACACAGCTGTGAGAACTACAACCTCCACCACCCAGAGCTTGGTCCCACAACGGACTGGGCCATGAACAACTGTTGTGTTTTGTCTTTGTGTATGAAAATGTGGGCATGCACACGTACGTACGTCAGTGCCCACAGAGGTCAGGACAGTCTGTTGGCCCTTCCCTTCCACCTTGTTTGGGAGCCGTCAGTGCTGTATTTACCAGGGTATCTGGCCCGTGGGGTTCTGTCTCCACCTCCCTTCCTGCTCTGAGAGTGGTACAGGAGCTTGCCGCCACACACAGCTTTTACGTGGGTTTTGGGGATCTGAACTCGGGTCCTCACACTTATGCTCTACCCACGGAGCCACCTCCCCAGCCCATGCTGTGTCTTAACCCAATCCTGGCCCGCGCCCAGTACCAGCAGCAGCTGCGCTCCAGATTCCTCCATCTCCGGCACCACCGACTGCACCGGCCGAGGCTCCCTGGGGGGAAAGGCCCCTCGAGGCAGAGACACCTCTCGAGGCCAGTCGTCTTCTGGAGGCAAGCCGATGAGGCTGTGGGGACAGGACAACTCTGGTCAGGGGGGGGCCTTTCCTTAGTTTTCACGTCCAGGGCGAGGGCCAGCCGCCACCTGGAGTTCGGCAGAAACGATCCAGAACGGGAAGTTTCCTTCCTCCTCATTGGATACTTACTCAAAGATTTTGCCCAACTGGTCGGCTTCAGAGTTCCCACAGAAGAGGGGCCTGCGGCGGAAAAATATTCCAAGTCTATATTATTTCAAAAACAGGAGGACGATAACCATGAAGTGGCTCAGACTAGAGAGGCCGGAGGATAAAGGAATGTGAAGTTCCTAATCCCAAGACACTTCAGGAGTTTTGCCTGTCTGTATCATTTCTGGTTTTAGGCAAGAGGGTCAAGATGAACAGGGTAGGTTGGGAGGATGGCTGGGTGGCAGGGCACACGCCTAACACGTGAGGGTGTAAATTGGGAGTCATATGTACAAGCGCCATATGTACAAGAATGATCAAAAAAGGCACATCTTATTAAAGACTCCGGTGTATAGTGTAGTTTGGTGGTTTAGGGCATTTGTCCAGTGTACATGTAGTTCTGATTCCAAGCTCTCCCACCATAAACTACAGCAAAAGATTTGTGGAACTGAGCGGCTTAAGAGTTCCAAGACCTGAGCCGGGGCGGGGGTGGTGGCCGTGGCGCACGCCTTTAATCCCAGCACTAAGGAGCAGAGAGGCAGGCGGATCTCCGAGTTCAAGGCTAGCCTGGTCTACAGGAGGAGTCCCAGGATAGCTAAGGCGACAAGGAGAAACCTGTAGCCTCAAAAACAGCGCGTTTCAAGTCACGTACTTTCGACGAAACATCTCTGCAAAAATACAGCCCACGCTCCACATGTCCACGGGCGTTGCATAGGTAGACTGGAGAAGAACCTCAGGAGCCCGGTACCAGAGCGTAACAACCTAAACGGAAGAGGAGAAAGGAGGGAGGGTCCTTCTCGCCAATCGTAGCCGCGTGGCTCTGAACACATCAAGAACGAGACCCCTCAGCCGCCATGGGAAATCAAGTCCCACCCACAACCCCAAACTATTTGGGCTGCCATCTTTGTACTGACCACAGGTGTCAGGGCCATCTGGTAGCTGTAGATTCGGGCGAGGCCAAAGTCAGCCAGCTTGACTGTGCCGTTACTGGTCACCAGAATGTTCTCCGGTTTCAGGTCTCGGTGGACAATGCAGTTGGCGTGAAGAAAATCGAGGCCGCTTAGAAACTGCCGCATCAGATCCTGGTTTTTGAAGAAGAAAGCACGTAACGCTGGAAACCTAATCACATGCTCAAAAATCCCAACAAGTTCTGCTGCAAAGATCCCAGTCCGCCTCTCAATGTCCGCCCCACTCACCTTGATGGTCTCAACAGGCAATCCCGGTGGGGGTGCCTTGTCCAAGTACGTCCTCAGGTCCTGGTCTATGTGCTCAAACACCAGGGTCACCTTGATGTCTCGGTCAGTTCGGGAAGTAGCACAGACATCCATCAGCCTGACAAAAATAAGCGGTCCCCAGCTGGTCAGTCTTCTCTCAGGCCCCCCGCTCCTGACCACACCCCTGACTTACAGATCCTTTTTCTCTTTTCGCCCCCACTCCCAACCCAGTCCAACCTTCTCACCGTACAACATTGGGATGTTCAAAGGCCTCCAACCTCCTCAGTAAGGCCACCTCGCGAACAGTGCTGATGGGAAGGCCCCCTCCAGCTCCCCCTCCGTTAGGAACTCTCACACTCTTGAGGGCCACGAAGTGGCCGCTGTGGGGATCTCGGGCCTTGTACACCGTCCCGTAGGCTCCGACGCCGATTTCAGCCACGGGTTCATATCGCGAGGTAGCCATCATGCTGGGAGCAGGAGATCGCCTACAATCACAGAGGGCGTCGAACACTGAGCTCCCTTTCCCAGGGAGGAGGAGGGGGGCGCCCCAGCACTAACAAAGGAATTCCTGCCCCGAGACCGCACGAACCCGGCGGCCCATCCCCTCCCCGCGCCCGCAGAGCCCCGCGCCGCAGGTAACACAAAAGACTCCACCGAGCCCTCCAGCCACGTGATGAGCGTCCGGGAGGAAAGAAAGGAATGCCTTTCTCCGGGACGGCGTCGCGCCGGGCACAAAGAAGATCGCACAATGCAAATGCACGGGGGTTTGCACCGAGGACCCCACACTGCATTCTCTTAAAAAAAACAAAAAAATCACACCCCGGCCCGCGAGCACAGAGGCCCCACTCCCCGCCCCGGGGCCACCCCTTCCATAACCCATGCCAGCGACGCGCACCCGAGGGGATCCGGGGTGGGGGTGGCGGCGGCAGGGGACTGGCCGCCCCTCCCCAATCCCGGGACCGGGCTGCACTCACTCACCTCACGGCCGGCCGGGAGCTGCGGAGGTGGCCCTTTATCTGGGGCCGGGAGCCGGTGCCTGCGGCGCCATACACCGGGGATCGGTCCCGGGCAGCTGGACGCTACGGGCCCGACCATAGACACGGGCCGCGAGCTAGAGAGGCCCCCTCACCCCCACCCTCACCATGTGACCCGCTGCCAGAGAGGCGCGCGGAAACCGGGGGGGGGGGCAGCGGGGGGCGGGGCGAGCGCCGGACGTTCGGGGCACGTGACCGCCACCCATCCATCCATCCATCCGTGCATCCATGCATCCGTGCATCCATGCATCCGTGCATCCATTCATCCGTGCATGCGCAGTGGGTGACCCGGGGCCCGCGGCTTGGCGGGGAGGGGGGTGTCGTGGGGAGGGGGGCGAGGAAGAGAGAGAGAGAGGAAAAAAAATAAATAATCCGGGCGACCACGTGACCTGTTGCTATCCCACGTGACCCCCCGGGCTCCGCGCTGGGCAGCAGGGGCGTGGCTACGCCGCGCGGCACGTGACCGGCTGCCGTTCCCCGGACGGACGGACAGGCGTGGAGGGGGGGGGCGGGAGAGGGTGGAGCGCCCGGCGGTGCCATGGCAACCGGGCCCGCCGGCTCTCCACGGAGGGCTCCAGGCCGAGCCCGCGCGCATCTTCTCCCTCGCCTCGCGGCACGTCTGTCCGTACGTGGGCGGGGAGGTCCGGGGGCGGGGGGTGCTGGTGGGAGATGATGATCCTGGTCCCCGGGATGGGGCTGTCACCGTGTCACTCCCGCCGCCACGGGGGGAGCAACACGCGGGTGTGCGTCTTTGTTTTTACTCACTCATTCAACACAGTGCTGCTAAGGGCTTTTCCTCCTCCCGGTTGGTATGCGATGTGTTTTGTGTGGGTGACTCAGTCATTCGCCCTTTAAAGTCATGATGAGGAGATGGTACGTGCAGGAGGCAAGGTGTCTTAGGACCCAAGGAGCCCACGGTTTCTATCTGAGCAGGAAACGAGGATGAGAGGATGGACGGAAGAAAAGATTGACAGGCAGCCACTGTATGGGAAGAGCGGCAATGTGATGCGCACGCACACACACACACACACACACACACTTCCAACCCGTAAACCTCCCTGGGAATATGAAAAGCAGCAAGGAGTTATTGGGAATAAGGGTGCTTGATCTTAAAAAGCACTAAGAGTCTGTATTCTGGTTACATGTGTACGTGATTGTGCGTACGAACAAAGGGGTGAGCGCGTCCGAATGTCTTGGGTCGCTCTGCAAACCTGCGACTCCTCGTTGGTGTCACGTGCCTTTTTATTTTCAGTGCAGCTTTCTTTTTATTTCTTTTCTTTTTTTCTTTTCTGACTGACAGGGTTTCTCTGTTTAGCTTTGCGCCTTTCCTGAAACTCACTCTGTAGCCCAGGCTGGCCTCGAACTCACAGAGATCCGCCTGGCTCTGCCTCCCGAGTGCTGGGATTAAAGGCGTGCGCCACCACCGCCCGGCAGCTTTCTTAGGGCTACTACACTGCCCTGAACAGTATTTCCCAGGTGCTCTCTGGACACAGGAATCTAGACAGACAGAGGTAGATTTAACATTCCTTGAATCAGGGGCTCCAACTCCTTTATTGTCTCCCACCTTTTTGGGAATAAAGGTCCATGTACCCATTTGTGAGAAACTGCCTAAAATCTAGAGCTATTTATAAATTTTTTTTAGGTGGGCAGTGGTGGCGGCGCACGCCTTTAATCCCAGCACTCGAGAGGCAGAGCCAGGCGGATCTCTGTGAGTTCGAGGCCAGCCTGGTCTACAGAGTGAGTTCCAGGACAGGCACAAAGTTACACAGAGAAACCTTGTCTCAAAATAAAATTGGTTTTTGGTGCTAGGGATTGGAGTCAATGTTTGCTTTCGTGGTAAGCACGTGTTCAATCACTGCGCTATACACTCCCAGACGCTAAACTCTGAAATCATTTTGAGACAGTATTGCTGAGGGTGGCCTCAACCTCACAGCAATCCGTGTGCCTCGGCCACCTAAATGCTGTTTTTACAGACACAAGCGACGACTCTGGCTCTGATTTATTTTTTTGTGGAATTTTTGTTTTAATGAGACAAGGTCGCATAGAGTCCAGGTTTGGCCTTGAAACAGACAAGTAGCAAGGCTAGCCTCCAATGTCTGAATGCTTGATTCTGCTGCGGCATTTCACCAATAACTTCGGTTAGCCGCATGCACCGTCCTCAATTTCTTTTCCTTCTTTCACTCCTTTTTTCCTTCTTCATCGTCTTCTTCCTCTCTTTTTTAAAATACATTATTTTGACTTTTTTTTTTTGGTTTTTGATTTTTTGAAACAGAGTTTCTCTGTGTAGCTTTGGCGCCTTTCCTGTAGCCCAGGCTGGCCTCGAACTCACAGATATCCACCTGCCTCTGGGATTAAAGGCATGAGCCACCACTGCCTGGCTCATCGTCATCTTCTTCTTTTCCACAGTCTTGCCATGTAGCCCAGGCTAGCCTCAAACTCTCTGAAGTCCAAACACTTGGATTCCAGACCTGAGTCACCACACCCAGCCTGAAACCATTTTATTACCCGGTTTCTCTGTGTCGCTTTGGAGCCTGTCCTGGATCTTGCTCTGTAGACCAGGCTGGCCTCAAACTCACGGAGATCCACCTGGCTCTGCCTCCCGAGTGCTGGGATTAAAGGCGTGCACCACCACATCCGGCCCATGTATTCCATTTTAACTTCTTTTCTGATAGAGAATGTAACAGTGATGGGGCATGGTGGCATATGTCTTTAATCTCAGGAGGGGATTGGGAGGCAGAGGCAGGTGGATGGCCAGCATGATCTGTTTAGTGAGTTCCGGGCTAGCCAGGACTACACAATCAAACTTTGAGAAGGGGGTGGGGAGTGGATACACACACACACACACACACACACACATGTATGTATGTATATATATATATATATATCCACTATGTATATGTGTATATACATATGAATGTAGATATTACAGCATAGACTCAAAGATTAATAACGTAATCAAGGATGACATGGAAGGCTCATCAGGGCAGTTTCCTCTTCTGCCGCTCGGATGCTTCTTGCTGCCAAGGAGACTGTAAGAAGAAACTCAGGGCCCAAATTGGCTAAGGGGATGGAGAGGTGGGCGTTTCATTGGCTGCATTCCTAGGGCTGTTTGGGGTTTTTAGCTTTCTGAAAGGCTAAGTGTCTGTGAGCTTATTAAACTCCCAACACAGTTTTTTTGTTTTGTTTTGTTTTGTTTTCCCCCCAAGACAGGGTCTCACTGTGTAGCCCTGGCTGTCGTGGAACTTGGTAGACCAGGTTGGCCCGGAGCAGAGATTGCCCGCCTCTGCACCCAGAGTGCTGGGATTAAAGGCCATCACTAACCAGCTTTATTTATTTATTTTTGCTCTTGTGTGTGTTGGTGTGTTGGTTGGTTTTCCCAAGGCGGGCATTCCCTGCCTCATCTCCCCTCTCATATGAGCACACTGCAGCTTGCCGGCCTCACAGGAAGAGCTAGCTCCCTTTGTCTGCTAACTCACAGACTTGCCCCATCCCTGCTTCCCTCATCCGTCCGCCCAAAGCACTCGGGTGTCTTGCAGAAATATCCCTGCCTTCCTTCGCTACCCCTTCCCATTGAGGAGTCTTCATTTGGCAATCCGTCCCCGGTCCAACTGGCTCCCTCCCTCCCTCCTCTGTTAATTACTCTTTTACTAATTAATTTTTTTCTCAGTGTCTTTGACCCAGTGGGTTTCCCGGGAATCCTTTTTTTTTCCCCTCAGCTTCACAAAGAGGCTGAGAGAGAGGTTGTAAATATAAAGGGGGAAAAAAATGGATAGGCTGGTAGTAGCTCTAGGGGTCAACTTGAAACAAAGATTTAAGCGTGTGTGTGTGTGTGTGTGTGTGTGTGTGTGTGGTGCTCACTTCAGAGTTGTGGCGCTGAGGGGCAGGGGGAAATGGGGAAAGACACGCCCATCGCCTGGCGTCCCTTTTTCTGCTCACTCACCACCTTCCCACGTTAGAATCAGTCGCTTGGGCCCCCCCACACACAACCCGATTCCACTCCTGCACACCCCCACCTCCCCAGTCCCGCACCCGGCGGGCGGCCCCCTCTACAACCGTGTGTGTGTTACTAGGGTCCCTCTCTGGCCCGCTCCGCTCCCGCACACCTCCAGCCCCTGGCCCGGCTCCTCCTCTGCACGCTCCCATTGTGCACACACCTCTGCGCCTCGCTACACCTGCAGCCCCCGGCGCCGACGGCGGCTCACCTTCCAGCCTCACTCCCACCCGCGCGCGCACACACACCTATTCTTCCACCGGGGTCCACACTCCCGCCCCCCCACCCCCCGATTGGCCACTCCCCTCCTCCCCTCCTCCCTCCCTCCCTCCCGGTCTCGCACACTCGCCCCGCCCCTGGGGACACCTGCTCGTGCTGGGCAGGGCGGGGATGCGCAGCCGCGGCCCCTTCTCCTCCGCTCCCCCTCCCCGCCCCACCCCTCCCTCCATCCCTCACCGGCTCCCCGGCTCCCGCCCCGCCCGCCCGCCGCTCCGGGGGGGTCTCCGCCGCCGCCGCCACCGCCACCGCCGCCGCCGCCGCCACCACCGCCGCCGCCGCCGCCGGAAGGAGCCGCCATTTGCCACCGCCGAGCGCACGGGCCGAGCCCAAGCCGGATCCGGGGAGTCGGAGCGGGACTGGGGCCGGGAGGACGGCGATGGGGGGCGGCCCCGCCGCAGGAGGACCGGGGCGCGTCAGCCCCGGCGCGCGGCCGGCTCCGGACCCCGACCCGCGGGGCGCGGCACCCTGAGCCCCTTCCCCGCCCCCCTGCCCCTGCCCCTGCCCCTGCCCGGGCCATGCCTGCCCACCCTGCCGTCCCCGGGCTGACGGCCCTCTCGGCCCCGCGAGCCCTGGAGCCCCGGCGGCGGCGGCGGCAGCAGTGAACGGCGGCGCTTGCAGGCCGCGGAGACCCCCCCGGCCCCGGCCCCGGCCCCGGTCCGCGCGCGCCCCGTTCCCGGCCTCGTCCTCGCCCCTCCCCCCCCCGGCGCCCGGGACCCCCCCACCCCTCCCCACCCCGTCGCTCGCCGCCCCCCGCTTCCTCCCCCCCCCCCCAACACACCCGGCGCCCCGGACGATGCTCAAGTCTCGGCTCCGCATGTTCCTGAACGAGCTGAAGCTGCTGGTGCTGACGGGCGGGGGCGGCCCCGGGCCGAGCCGCAGCCCCGGGGGGGCGGGGGAGGCGGCTGCGGCTGGGCGCCCTTCGCCGGCTGCTCCGCCCGGGACGGCGACGGCGACGAGGAGGAGTACTACGGGTCGGCCGAGCCGCGGGCCCGGGGCCTGGCCGGCGACAAGGAACCGCGGGCCGGACCCCCGCCGCCGCCCGCGCCGCCGCCGCCGCCGCCCCCGGGCGCGCTGGACGCCCTGTCGCTCAGCAGCAGCCTGGACAGCGGGCTCCGAACCCCCCAGTGCAGGATCTGCTTCCAAGGCCCGGAGCAGGTCAGGCCCGAGCAACCTACCTGGCTGGGCAGGGAGGGCTGGGGGGTGGGTGGGGGGTGGCTCGCACCTGGGGTGTCCGCCGAGACCGGAGCAGGGGGGCGGGGCCTGGGGGAGCTGGGCGGGACCCGGGACCTCGAGTGGCCGGGCTGGAGACGCCTGGAGTGTGTCGAGGGGGGGAGATTGGGGCAGGGGGAGTCGGGGGTCGCGTCCGGGGGTGGCTCCCAGGATGGGGTGGGGCTGCCTCCCGGGCAGGGCTCGGGATCTCGGTCATCCAGGCTCAGGGACAGCTGTTAGCACCTGCTCCCCTCACCCTAGGGTGGTCGCCCTTAGCCGAGGGGACCCATTCTTGCCCAGGTGGGCCGAGGGGAGCGTTCCCGTTGGCTCGCCCCTCGAGGGCAGGGGCGGGCCCCAGGACCCTGCCCTCCCTCGCGCAGCATGCCCTCTGGTCTTCTCCCAGCCCGCAACTTTCCGCCCCATCCTCAAGAGCCTCTCCTTTGTTTAATTTTATAGGTAAAGTTGTCCCGGGATAGTGCCAGAGGGCAGCCCCCGTGCAGGGAGAGGCGACTGCTTGCCTAAAGGGGAGCGAGCGCGTTCCGCCCTTGCCCCCAGAATGTCCCCCCCATTCTAGTGTGGACGCCACGATGGGTTTTACTCACCCCGGTTGGCACCGGATCTGTATAACTGGAAGTACACAGTGGCGTGGGTGAGGGAGGCGTAGCCCGGCCGCCCTGGCTCTCTCCCCTGCCTCCAGATCCTAGGGAGAGGTCGTCGCCTCTTCAGGCCATCTCTGTCACCTTTGCAAGGTCTAGGAAAGGAAGGGAGCGAGCACACGGGCTCCCCTCCCACCCCACATCTAAATAAGCCCTCTGGTTGGAGAAGTTTCTCTCGAGCTCTGACTTCTTACTTTCGCCCCGCTCTGGGTGAAAAAAAAAAGCCCGAGCTGTTCCACGTAGTGGTGGAGGAGCTCTCCTCCGCAGGGGTGCGGCGGGGCGGCCGCGGGGGTCCCCGGTGAGCAGGGCTGACCGGGGCCCTGCCCTCTCTGCCCCCAGGGGGAGCTCCTGAGCCCTTGCCGCTGCGACGGCTCCGTGCGCTGCACCCACCAGCCCTGCCTCATCCGCTGGATCAGTGAGAGGGGCTCCTGGAGCTGTGAACTCTGCTACTTCAAGTACCAGGTCCTGGCGATCAGCACCAAGAACCCGCTGCAGGTGAGGTGCCGGGAGCGGACCCAGCAGGGGCAAAGGCCCGTCTCATCTTACGGTTTTCCCCAGAGCCACCACCTCCTCCCACCACGATGGCATTCCAAGACGCCGACTTAACATCCTGGGGCTAGTCTAGAGAACTCAGAACAGTGTTGAGGATGACAGCGAATGTCGTTGGCTATACGTTAACTCTTTTGACTAGGTGCCATTATTACGCCCGTCTTTATAAATAAGGGCACTGACCCACGTAGAGTAAATACTGGTCTAAAATTACTCAACTAGTTAGAGATGGAATTAAGATTGGAGTTCCGCCGGGCGGTGGTGGCCCACGCCTTTAATCCCAGCACTCGGGAGGCAGAGGCAGGCGGATCTCTGTGAGTTCGAGGCCAGCCTGGGCTACCAAGTGAGTCCCAGGAAAGGCGCAAAGCTACACAGAGAAACCCTGTCTCGAAAAAAAAAAGATTGGCGTTCTGTGTTTGGGTTTCAAAGCGCTTGTCCAGCCCTGCCTTTCTAGAATAAGCTAGAGAAATGGTGTCGGTAGTGTCTCATCTTAGGTGTTCAGTCCCGCCTGAAGAGTTTAGGGAAGGCTTCTGCAGCCTTCTCTCCAGGGTTGCCCACCACCCCACTGCCTGTCATCCTCCCACACAGTGGCAGGCCATCTCCCTGACCGTCATCGAGAAGGTCCAGATTGCCGCCATCGTTCTGGGCTCCCTCTTCCTGGTCGCCAGCATCTCCTGGCTCATCTGGTCCTCGCTCAGCCCTTCAGCTAAGTGGCAGCGCCAGGATCTCCTCTTCCAGATCTGCTACGGCATGTACGGCTTCATGGATGTGGTCTGCATAGGTGAGGGCTCCTCCCCCTCCCCCCCCTCCCCCCCCCACCCCCCACCCCACCCCGCACAGCCTTTGGGTCCCACGATCGTAATTCCACCGCTAGAGACCCGTTAGGGCTACCCAGGGGCCCCGTCCTCCGTAGCTCTGTCTTCCCGGTCTGCAGGCGTGCCCGCGGCAAGGGCCTGTGGCCTCTGTGCCGGCAGCAGTTCACCCCGGTTTTCTCGTCCCCGTTGCCCAGGCCTCATCGTTCACGAAGGCTCTTCCGTCTACCGCATCTTCAAGCGCTGGCAGGCAGTGAACCAGCAGTGGAAGGTCCTGAACTATGACAAGACCAAGGACACGGGAGGAGATACAGGGGGAGGGACGACGGGGAAGCCAGGCCCCAGGACCTCACGGACCAGCCCCCCGGCCGGGGCCCCCAGCCGGCCTCCAGCCGCCCAGCGCATGCGGACGCTCTTGCCTCAGCGCTGTGGCTATACAATCCTGCATCTCCTCGGACAGCTACGGCCACCGGATGCCCGTTCCAACTCTCATTCTGGCCGAGAGGTTGTGATGAGGGTCACCACGGTCTGACCTGGACTCCAGGGGCAGGGATCTCAAGTGAGGGCGCGCCAGCCGGAGACGAGCTCTCCCGGCTGCTGCTGGAGGTGACGGCCTAGGCAAGGCGTGTGGGGCACAGTGGCCCCACCACCGAGGATCTCTGTGGACAGCCTCAAGCTCGGAGACATTGTCAGGCCTCTGCTGCCCACAGGGTAGAGACGCCTGGATGACATTCCAGCTCCCACTGACACCACCTCATACTCATCCTGAGGATGGCCAGCAGGCAGGCGGGGAGAACAGCTTGCCTTCTTGGAGAGAACCATCTTTACCTCAGCTCTAGGGCCTCCAGTCCCCTGGCTCCACCATGGTGACTTGGTAAAGGGAGACCAATGCCAGAAAAACAGGGGCCGTAGACCCCCCCCATTCCCCACCCCATGGCCACAGGGCATCTGGCAATAAGACTGGTAAACATTGACCTCCCGTTCCCTGCATGAGGGCGGGGGGACTTCCCCCCTGCCCCACCCCCCATTGCATGGGGGAGGGCATAAAGAATCATTTATATGCACGTGGAGACTCCTTTCTCATCTGGGGCTTCTCTGAAGGGCTGGGGGGTGCGGGGAGGTCCCCAGCACAGATGACAGGCCCAAGTGTAGCAGTGCATTTGGAGCTGGTGGAGGGGCTCCTGCTGGCTGGTGAAGAGTTCCCACTGGCTGCTAGGTGCCAGAGCTCGGAGGGGGGCTGAGAAGGGTGGACTCGCCACCTGTGAGTTCTACGATTTAGGAAAAAAGACAAATCTGAGCTTTTTTTTTTTTTTTTTTTTTTTTTTTTTTTCTTCTCTTTCTTTTTCCTGTCTACCTCATAGACTTGGAAAGAGGATATTGAGGGACGGGTTAAATGCTATTACAAAGAAAACTGATCATGGTATAAAGAGAGTTCTGGACTAGTTGCTGGTCCACTTATTTCAAGCAATAGGTGGGATAGCCGATCCCAAAGTCTGGTTTTTGTCGGAAGCGGCACAGAACTTCAGCATTTTTGAGTGAGAAAATAGATACTGAAACAAAAGAGGAAATAGATACAGTAACTGTGCAGGACAGTGGTTATTGTAGGAATGAGAACACTTTTGACCCTCCAAACATTGGACATGGTGGGGGCGGGGACTGATACTGTAGCCACTCAGCCTGCTCTAAGAACACCTGTGTTCTATCAGTCCTTTCTAGGTACTGTGTCCCCCAACCCCCCAAAATGGTGTGCAATGGACATGGACTCATTTTGCGTGACAGGGAAGGAAACTCCTCCCTCAGTGTTGTGTCTTTAATTCCAGTTGAAACTGTGGCAGGTGAGGGTCACAGGTCTGATCCAGGTGTGTGCCCAGCTGGAAGGTAGAAGCATAGGGGAGCTATTGTTTATTAGGGAAACGATTTGGGAAAGGTGGGTCCGAGGGCTGGGGGTGTGGGTCAGTGGTAAGAGGGCTTGCTTGGTGTGCATGAGGGTCCCGGGTGTAACTCCCATGCCACCAGAAAAAGTATGTGGTCAGCTTGAAGCTTGGTCCCTTTCTCCTGAAGCCGGGTGGCTGGGTATTATATGAATGATGGTGTCTTTTAAGTGAACCATTCATGAGCAATTAAAAAACTTCCTTCATACATTGCTAAAGTCAGAGCCAGAGGCCTTTCTTATTACTGGACCTCTAATGGAAGGTTCTGTTCTGCCCCCCTCTTGGGGGAGGTTGGGAAAAAATGCTTGTCTTTTAACAGCCCACCTACCCTGAAGCCTTCCTCCATGCCTCTCCAGAAAAAAAAAAAAAAAAAAAGGTGGGTGGGAAGGGCCTTTGGCTGCTGTCCATGGTGCTGGCATCCTTTGGTGGTGCTGGCATCCTTTGGTGGTGCTGGCATCCTTGTTTGGCTGTGCCGGGGGTCTGACTGACTTCCAAGTGAGAAGAAGGTCCTGAGAGGATCGGGGTGAACAGGGAACCGATGCAGAGCTCTCCAGCTCTCTCGTAGGAAATTTTTACCAGAGACTCACCCCTCTATTTCCTCCCACCAGGGGACAGAGGGGGTCGACTTTATTGATCGGTCGTTAACAGAAGAGTTGGTGGTGATCGGATGGGGAACAGAAAATCAGTGATTGCTAATGTCTGTCCTGGCAGAGAGGACTCGGGTAGATAAGTCACACATGCGGCTTCTGGGCCAAGCCTGTTCCTCATGGCGGCCCTTCATGGAAGCTTGGGCATACTTAAGAACACACACACATATATCCGTGCGCTCTGAGTCCCAAAGGCCTATTTCTTTCTCTCCTTCAGCACCAACGGAGGTCTTGGGATGGGGCCCACGCGCAGCTATCAATATGATCTCTTGCCTGTCTCCGAATTTACACAGACCCTTGTCCAGGAAAGGGGTCGTGGGCACTCTTGTCTCTTCAAAGCGGCATTTCTGTCACTGGGCAGCACAGGGTGTAGATCCCTTTTTGACTCCAGGGGAACGGGTCTCATAGCTCAGGCTGTACTCTCCCTTCTGGCTCCGATCTGCGAAACCTCAGGTATTTTACGTTCAAGTTAAACTTGGTGGTGGGTGAGCAGAAGCGGATACCGAGGTCACAGAAGAGATGGGGGAGTGGGGGGCGGTAAGGAATGTACAGAAACCTTCTCGGTCTCTGCACAAGGCTTCCAGGCATGCATGCCCTGTTTCTCTAAATCATGCATGATTGGGTCTCTGTGGGAAGTCTGCTGGCTGACGGTTTCTGTGGTTAGGGAGCCATGTCTTGGATGGGGCAAAGGGAAGTGTGAAGGAGCTAATTGGAGGGAGAGGGAGGGGAGGAGGGAGAGGCAAGCCCTAGCATGGGGAGGGTAATCTGGGGTACAGGGGGAGCTGTGCACAGTGCTGAGAGATTCATAGGGATGGAGGATGAGTTCATCTGTAGACATCACAAGGGGAATACTGTGTGCAGCCCATGAGGGTGGCCAGAGAGTGCTGACTCAGAGAAACAGAGGTTCTCTTGGCCTGGCCCCTTCTCCTGCCCCAGGCCTCCGGGGCTCCTGGCCCCTTCTCCTGCCCCAGGCCCCCAGGGCTCCTGGTCCCTTCACCGTGGGCTTTCATCCTGCCTGGCTGACTCCATCTCCCTGCCTGAGTCCCTGTCTTTGAAGGAGGGCAGAGTGGACATTCCAGGATGCCCTTCCATTCTGGTAGTCCGAGTTCCAAAAGCTCTTTTCTCACCAAGGGTCAAGCCGCCTCTAACCCAGCTCAGCAGAACGCTTAGCACCCAGACCCATGTTACAAGTTAGCTCCTACCCTTACTGTTCCCCACCACCTCTTAATCTTTTCCAGGAAGCTAGACAAGACTTGGCGGTTCCCACTACAGACAGAAACATGTCTGGGTTTGTCATGAAACACTCTTCCAGAGGGACGATCCAGACCTCCCATCGTTAAGGGAGTTATTTCCAGGACCTGAGAAGTCAAGGGTGGGAGATGGGGGTCAGAATCTTGCCAGGAGTGGGAGAAAAGTATACCCAAAGCCAAGGAGTAGACATTTTATTTTAAAACTTAATAATATAAATTTTTTTCAATATAAAAAAGAAGACAGGCTCGGGGCATGGGGCAACCCAAAAGATGGGAAGTAAGACGTGGAGCAGACCCACTTTAGAGGTAAGGGGAGCTTAAAAAAATACCATAAACTAGGCTAGGGCAGATTCATTTTCCTAGGGGCAAGCTGGAGAGAGAGAGAATAGGGTGGGCAGAGCCTGGTGAGGCTTCTCCCTTCTTCCACAAGGCCTAGATTCAATCCGAGAATCTACGTGGTGCTGCAGAGCCAGAGACAGACCCTGAAGGGATGGATAAAGACTGATAAAGCTGGAAGTGGAAGTTCATGTCTATAACCCCAACACTTGGGAAAGTGAGGTAAAGAGGGCTGTGAGTTCAAGGGACAGCAAGGACTATATAACAAGACTCTGTCTCAAGAAAGAAAAAGAAAAGAAAAGAGAAAATCCCAATAGACTGAGAAGGCTTCACCACTCTTCTCAAAGAGCTCACATGCTTAGAAAGAGGCACACACCAGATGCACAATCAGGGAACGCATGCTAAGGTCAATGCTTAGCCAGGGCATCTGTGAACACTGTAAGCCGGGGAGGACGGGTGGCTGAATCCCTCCCCAGGCCCCCCAGGGTTATTAGTTAACATCTGAGTTGGCCCTTTGAGGATGTGTTAAGATCTGATGGCTTTGGGCCTTGAGGAATGAGCAGGAGAAAGGATCACGGTTCTGTGAGGACCCACTGAGTCAAGCCAAGTACACGCTTTACACATAAGTCAGGTCCTACGTCCTGAAGTTTGTTCAGACAGCAGGCCTCAAGGGGAAGTGTGCCTCTAGTGCCTAATAATGTCCCGTTAGGAGAGGGCGGATGACAGCGCTTCCTTCCTTCCAGACGACTATCTGTCTACGAACTGTAGGTTGATGCTCTTCTCGGGTACCAGGACAGTCCGGGTCATGGGTCTGACTGGGAGAGCACCTGGCTCAGGCAGCACCTCGAAATGTATCAAGATCTAGGAGGGGAGAAGAAGGTTATCACGATGGGTGTGTCTAGAGTGGGTGCCTGATGGGTAAAGAACATTGTGAGCATCCGAACGGCAACTGTTGGGGTGGCTGGCGTCTGTGGCCAGGGAGGGCCTTCTTGAACCGGGCGGGCGGTGGTGGCGCACGCCTTTAATCCCAGCACTCGGGAGGCAGAGGCAGGCGGATCTCTGTGAGTTCGAGTCCAGCCTGGTCTACAGAATGAGATCCAGGACAGGCACCAAAACTACACAGAAAAACCCTGTCTCAGGAAAAAAAAAAAACAAAAACAAAAAAAAGAGCCTTCTTGATCAACGAGGGAGGGCAGGAGGAGGATATGGAAGGGAAAGCGATAGTCCAAACATCTTCTCTTATACTCCAGGCCTCTGTCAGCGGGACTGTCTGCTAAGCTGTGTATGTTTTGCTCTGTTTGGCAGAGGACGAGAACACCCATGATGACTGGGCCTTTCCAGTCAGGGCACGGCAGGAGCGCTGGACTACTGACCTGGGCCAAAGCCATTTGTAGCTCCAGCTCGGCCAGGCGTCTCCCGATGCAGCTGCGTCTGCCAAAGCCAAAAGGAAGGGACGCAAAGGGGTGCGGGGCCGGGCCTCCCCCCAGCCAGCGAGCTGGGTTGAAAGAGTCGGGCTCCGGGAACTGCGCAGGGTCCCTTGAAGTGGCGTAGTGACAGAGCGAGACCAGCGTCTGGTGGGGGGACAAATGTGGATGGGTCAGTTCGGCAGCCAGGTTTAGTGTCCACACGTGCAGTGCTAGCCCTCAGGAGACAGAAGCAGGAGGAAGGTGAGGTCAAGGCCAGCAGAGGTTATATACCCTCCCCCTCCCCTCAAAAGCAGAGTTATCCGTTTGAGCCCGAGAATGCGGGGTGGGGGTGGGGTATGAAGAAGAGGGTCTGTGGACTAGTTTAAAATTAGGCCCAGGTTGGTGGTGAAGAACTTTCTTTACTACTCCATCATATCTTAGGAAGAGGCATCTTGATGGGGGGGGGGGTCTGGAAAGGCTTTGGGGAGAGTTCGAGGATGGTTTGGGCCCACGGGGGTAAGGAATGGCTGAGCAGAAGGCTCTACTCACATTTTTGGGGATAATACAGTCACCTACTCGGATGTCTCTGTCTGGGACACGGGAATTCCCAGGCACCACAGGGTACAATCTAGGTCACCAAACAAAAGATGGCTTCAGCAAGGTGAGGCTGGGGGGACACAGCTCCTCCTCCTCCTCGGGGAGCCGAGTGCCAGTTTTCTCTCTTCTCGCTGTCCACTCCCATCCACGGTCAGTTCTCCTCTAGTGTTTTCTCCAGTTCCTACTTGTCTTCTCCTCCCCCTCACCTTAACACCTCCTTGATCACAGCCCTCAACAGGCGGAGCTGGGACAAAACCGCGGCTTGGGGGTGGGCGCGGGAGCCAGGGTCCACAGCAGCTGTGATCTCAGAGTGCAGTGCAGACTGGACATCGGGGTGCCGGGAGAGCTCATAGAGCGCCCAGGAGAGCGTGTTGGATACCTGGGGGAACAGGGGAGCTCGTCTGAGGTGTCAGACGTGGTGGGGATCCTGGGGAGGGAGTAGGATAGGGAGGGGGTGGTCAGGGACCAAAGAATTACTAAGGCCAAGCCTGTACGCGTGACCAGAGTGGATGCCCTGAGTCAGAAAAGTGGTCCTAGAGCCCGGGGGAACCTACACTCCGGAAATGGGACTAGAGAGAAGCTCACCGTGTCCACTCCGGCCAGCAGGAGCTCTGTCACGTTCCCCACAATGGACTGGACAGACAACTTCTCCCGAAAAAGGAAGTGGGTTAAGTGATGCCCAGACGGCACGTCCTCCTCAGTCTTCTGTTTCCTCACGTCTGCTTCGCTTTCTCGCTGCTCCACGTGCTTCTGGGCTGAGAAGGAAGGCACACGGACGCCTCACGATGCTGATGCAGCTTTGGATACCCCAGCACCGCCCCCACCACACCCCCACCCCTCACCCCCACACTTCTGTGCCTTACCAAAGGCAAACATCTGGTTCCAGTCTCGGCAGAGGCGGGCCCAGGGTCCGGGTACAAGGCGGTGCATCCAGTTGGGCATCGCCATGGTCAAGAGTGTGGACACAAACACCGAGCCCACCGCGTGGATGAAGGTCTCGGTGTCCGCAGGTACTTCGGCCTCCAGGCAGCCGAGGCGCGAACCCAGCAGCACCGCGCCTATGCCTGGCCGGAAGGGGGCGCAGTCAGACGTCGGGCGTCTCGGGCTCAGAGCCACCCGCACCTGTCCCGATCTCCGTTTTAGGGATTCACCTTCTAAGCCAAATTTGTAAAACTCTCCCGCCACGTCCTGGACTAGGTTGGGTAGCCCAGAGCCACGTCCCCGCTGGCGCCTGAGTCGTCGCACAAGGTCACGGACCACGTCGTCCAGAGTTGCGGCGTAGCCAGCGGCTGCTTGAGGCCGGAGGAGCAGCGGGGCCAGGAGGCTTCGGAGTCTCCGCCATTCTTCCCCATCCCTGCCCGGGTGCGGAGAGGGCGCCGCCAGGGAGGTGAGCGTGTGTGGAGGACGCCAGGGCAACCAGAGGGTATTGCGCCTGTTCCCTCGGGGTGGAAGAACCTGCCCCTGCCCTCGCCCGTCTTCCATCTCCCTTCCTCTTTACTCATTTCCTGCCCGTGGATGGGAGTGGGTTCTAGGGTAAGCGGCGTCACAGATGCTTACACGCCATCCAGATGCCAGTAACACTCGCCTACCCCACGGATTCTTAGGATTCAGAGGTGGGGCGAGGTTGGGAGGACTCGGCTCTACCTGAGTTTGGATAGTAAAGACTGGAGAACCCGGGGATGCCAGAAGGTTGGTGGGAACGGCCGACCTCCCTCCAAGCCCAGCTTGGCTGGATACAGGAGTCGGGCAGGGATGGAGGACTGGAGGTCAGGGGGTCGACTCACGCTGTTAGCAATCCCGGAGCCCGCTGGTAGCGGCGACGGTGCTCTGCCCAAGATGAGAAGCTGCAGCGCTCTGGACAGGGACTCTCTTGCCGCAGCAGCTGCTCCACAAGCGCAGGGCAGGCCACATACACTGTGCGAAGTGTCCCGAAGCTGCCTGACCATATTGGCCCGAAGCGCGCAGCTCCCTGCACCTGAGAACCCGCGAGGAGGACATCTGAACACCTGGGAGGGTGGCTCTCAGTTTGGCTTGTGACAAGGCCAAGGGCGGTGGCTAGGCTTGGTTAAGGGGAGCTTTTCCAGGGCCGGCCCAGAGGCGGCAAACTTTTTCTTCCACCCCATGAAAGTTTGAGCGTGAATGGCAAAAACAGATTTTGCTTTGCATAAAGCAGACATTTAGGACTTCCTTTTAGTTATCTGGCTCTAGCCTAGGGGGAGCCGTTTCTTCGGGGCTCCTCTGCTAGATTGCACCTCAAGATGAGCCTCCAGGAAAAGAAAAGGAACGGAGCTTTGAGCCGGATCTGCAGGGTAGCACAATGCTCTCACTCCTCCTGCACTGCACTGTTGTCCTGGATCTGCAGGGTTTCCTTTCTATAAAGGGAGAGTACATCCCTTTGCCGGATGTAGGGGTAGTAAAACAGTCTCCAGTTCATTACCCACAGGTACCCATTCTCACTGGCTCTCCTTTCTGTAGTCTTCACCATGGTCCTTTCTGCCAGTTCTCCCAGCTCAGTCCCACCAATGGCGAGGACAACCCCTCTTACCTGCAGTTCATGTAGCCGGGACAGCCCACTTTTGCAGAAAAGTTCTGCCAGGAAGCTAGGCATAGAGGGCCCGGGGATGTCAGACAAACTCCGGAGAACTGAGTCAGAGCCTCTGGAGGTCAGCGAGGAGGAGGCGGCATCCAGCTGTGGAGGCGGGTGGACCCGATGGAGCACCCTGGAGGCGAGCTTAACTGCCTGGGTCATGTCTTAGGTTCGGGGGAGTCAACCGCAAGTCTCCAGAGCATCTTTCGCACTTGCCTGAACCCCTTTATAACCCTTGGCCCTGGAAGGGAAGATGCCCTGCCTCTCTCCAGCTCTTCAGCCAATCCCTGTTGCAGGGTGGTCTGTGCTGGATGGGGCACGGCACCCTCCAACAGTGGGCGGGGCTAGGGCTGACTCCTGGCTTTTGGGTCTCATGCGGTACCGATTCCTATTAGCGCTCCTCTGTCTGGCCCAGAGGCAGCAGCCTAAAGCAGCACTCTCTTCTGGGAAAGGCTACTTCGGCTGGATTTCAGAAGACAGTACCTCATGTCCTCATCACTTCTCCGGGGAGCTAAGTCTCTTGGGGTCCAATCCTCCATTCTCTATCACACCCTGAATGGGAACTAGGTAGAAGGTAGTTTCAGCTGTCCCCATCCTCTTGGCTCCTGGGCTTGCCCCTTCTGTTGTGGGGATTACCAGCACTGGACACCTCTCTCCTCCTTCGCCTAACACGCAGAGGCAAGACCACACAGGGGTTAACGGGTTAAAGCGGTACCAGCCACCTTCATCTTTTTTTTTTGTATATATTTTTTTATGTACATGATTTGCCTGTATGCTTGTGTAACATCTGTCTGGGGCAGTGGAAGTCAGAAGAGGGAGGTGGATCCCCTGGAACTGGAATTATGGGAACTGAACCCAGGTTCTCGACAAGAGCAACAAGTGCTCTTAACCATTGAGTCATAGCTCCAATCCCCACCCCACCCCCGCCTTTTTAAAAGATTTTTAAACCATGCACACGCATGTTGGTGTGTCTGTGCGAGTGCATGTGTGCACAAGAGTGCAGCTGCCCAGAATCCAGGAGAGGACACAGGTCTCCTGGAACTGGAGTTACAAACAGTGGTGAGCCACCCACCTTGGGTGCTGGGAATTCATCTCGGGTCTTCTGAAGAGTGCTCTTATCCACTGGGCCATCTCTCCAGACTCCATCTTTGTTTTGTTTTTTAAAGATTTATTATTTATTATGTATACAGTGTTTCTGTATGCCTGCAGGCCAGAAGAGGGCGCCAGATCTCATTACAGATGGTTGTGAGCCACCATGTGGTTGCTGGGAATTGAATTCAGGACCTCGGGAAGAGCAGTCAGTGCTCTTATCCACTGGGCCATCTCTCCAGACTCCATCTTTGTCTTTTGGGAAAGGGAATTTCTTAACTCAACAAGGCCCTTCCTTTCAGACATGGGAGTAGGGTTTGAGAGAAATGAAGGAGTCTTAGGGCCAGCAAGATGGCTCAGTGAGGAAAGGTACTTGACACCAAGCCTGACGACCTGAGTTTGACCCCAGTGACTCCATTACACTGTGCTCTTCCCATTACACACGCTTGTGCACACCCTCACCGCCTGCACACACAGAAGTGTAAATAATGACAATACATGTCAGGCGGTGGTGGTGCACACCTTTAATCCCAGCACACAGGAGGCAGAGGCAGGCGGATTCTGTGAGTTCGAGGCCAGCCTGGTCTACAGAGTGAGTTCCAGGACAGCCAGGGCTACACAGAGAAACCCTGTCTCGAAAAACCAATAATAATAATGATACAAAGGAGGTTTTTGTTGTTTTTTCTTTTTTGCAAAGTATGTAAGTTTGGAGATTCTGCCTTTGGACAGAATGAAGGTTAAGCACACACTCTGAACCCCAAGCTGACTCAACCTCTTTTGGGTACCTTTGTGGTCAGCAGCCACTTACTGCTTTGAGCCACAGACTCCTCCAGTTCAGTGGCTGGAGAGACGGCTCAGCAGTTAAGAGCACTGGCTGCTCTTCCAGAGGAGCAGGGTTTGGTTCCCAGCACCCACATGGCAGCTCACAACCGTCTGTGACTCCAGTTCCAGGGAACCACTTCCCTTTCCGGGCCTCCAAGGGCTCAGGCACGAGTGTGGAGCACACACCCATACAGAGGCAAATACTCATAGAATAAAAAGAATTAAAAACAACATTGCAGTTTAGCTCCCTGCTCCTCTGCCCCCCCCCCATCAGGCACGATGCCAGTCAGCCAGCCTGGAGAGTCTGGAGTCAAAGGTCAACACGGTAAAGCAAGGGTGTCTGCCCTCGTGCCCTCAGCACTGCAGGGACAATGGTGGCAGCACGGGACAGTCCAGGTCAGATCTCACACAGGGAGAAGACGGAGGAGGCACGTGATCCACCCCCGCCTTCCCGGGACAGCAGCGTGGGCCCACGGGCACACACATGATCCCCAGGACTGCAAAGTAAACACAACGGGGTGGGGGTGGGGGCCGAGCCGACCCACAGCTTAGACAGAGGGTCGCTGCACTCTTCCCTCCGGCTGAGGAGAACCCCACAAGGGGAGGAGCGCTGAGGGAGAGCAAATCCCCACACCCTCCAAATACACCCTCTGGTCCAAGGTCCTCTGGCCTCCCCAGCCAGCCTCTTGTGCTTTCTTCTGACGGCGGAGGGGCGAGAGAGCAGTGGTCAGCGACGGAGACCGCAGGCCGCACGTCTCGGAGATCGTGGCCTCTGCCCCCCCAGTCTCGGAAGGCCTGGAACGGGGAGCTGATCTCTCTTCCAGTCACTAGTAGAGCGAGTCGAGCTAAGGCAGGGTAAGAAGTCAGTGGTCAGGCAGCTTGGGGTTGGGGGTCACCACCTGGAGGATGGGGTCCTGTATTCTTCGGAAGACGGCTGGGAAATTCTTCCCTCCATTGCGTAGAACTTTCTTTCCTTCCTCAGTTGACGTGCCTAGATGTTCCACGATGGGATCTTCACTCTGCAGAGAGAGAGTGCGGCATGTCCCTCCCTGCCCACCTTTCACACTGTCCTGGGTCTCTAGACTCCCATTGTCCTGGCCCTAAGCTAAGTTCAAGGACTATGGGACCACTCTGAATAGGGCTGGGTTCTCACAGGCTTCCCTGGGGCATCTCACTTACTAGCTCTTCCAGAGACACACGCTCAAACAGTGGGTGCTCTTCAAAATGGGCACACATCCACTGGTGCAGTTCCAGCACGTCAGTGACAGTGTACACCAGGCCCTGCGTAGACAATATCGTTTTAGATCCGGGCGGCACACGACTGAGCAGCGAGAGGATGAGTGTGAGGACAGAGTGCCTAGTGCCCCCCATCAATTCTTGGTGAAGATCCCCTGGGCACCATCTTCTCTCCCAGCCGCTCACCCCAACTCGCAGCACGTAGGCATATTCCGCCAGCAGCGTGGTGCTGATGATTCGCCATTTATGCTTCGTTCGCTTAAAATGCGGGTCGGGGAAGAGGAAGAACATCTTCTTCAGCTGTGGGACCAACAGGGGGCTCGTGAGCGCCTGGCTGCCATATTCCACCAGCACCCCCACCCACCCACACTCACACCCCCCACCCCCGGGCAGCTCCTCAGGCCGCACCTGGCCCTTGCGGAAGAAGTTGGGAAGGTGCTTCATGGCGTTACTGCGCAGACAGGCAATGTTCTGGAACCCGCCTCCGGGGGTCGCCCGGAGAGCCCGAATCCTGTCTTGCACGTAGTCCGACACCTTCACCCGGATCTCCAGACCCAGGATCAGGGTGTCTGGGAAGAGTGGTGACAGTGCCACTGGGGACAGAGGCGGCGATGAGGTCGTCAGTGCCAGATTCAAGGAAGTATAAAGAGGTTAACCCAGGAAAGAAAGTTTCTGTCTGCGGATGTCTAAGTTAGGAGCAAGGCAGAGATGCCCACTCCCGGCAGAGTCCTCTGCAGGGGACAGGGAAGACACAAAACTGTCACGCTGTCACAGGAGCAGGGTGTGGCGGCTCAAGCCTTCAATCCTCAGCTTTGGAAATAGGGGAAGGGGGACAGAGGCAGGCAGGATCTCTGTGAGTTCAAAGCCAGCCTGCTCTATATAGCAAGTTCCAGACCAGACAGGGCTACATAGTGAGACCCTGTCTCAAAAAATAAAATAAAATCAACAAAAAAAAAAAAAAAGATCTGTCATATAGACTAGAATAAAAGGGCAGAAACTACAGTTTACATTTGCTTTAGAGCAGTGGTCCTCAACTTTCCCGATGCTGCGCCCCTTTAATACGGTTCCTCATGGTGTGGTGACCCCCAACCATAAAATTACTTCATAACTGTAATTTTGCTACTGTTATGAGTCGTAATGTAAATGTCTGATATGTTACCCCCCAAAGAGTGATGACCCACAGGTTGAGAACCACTGCTTTAGAGTTTCCACGACGAAGTCTCATTTAATCCTTTTCACACTCTCTGGTAGACTGTGAAGGTGGGGAGACTGAGGGTCAGAAATGCTCAAGATCATAGATTTAAAGCAGGATGGGGGCTGGAGAGATGGCTCAGAGGTTAAGAGCACTGACTGCTCTTCCAGAGGACCTGAGTAAAATTCCCAGCAACCACATGGTGGCTCACAACCATCTGCAATGAGATCTGGTGCCTCTTCTGGCCTGCAGTCATACATGCTGTATATATAATAAATAAATAAAATCTTAAAAAAAAAAAAAGAGTAAAGCAGGAGAAAGCTCGGACATGGGGCAACATTTCCAGTCTCTACCACGCTCTTCCTCTCTCTTATACTGTTATCTGTCTATGGGGCAAGATCGAAACACAGGCGAGTGGTTTGGCATACATGCTCTGGAAAACAAAGACAATATAACAGGGACCCCAAAACATGAGAGAGTGGAGCAGAATGTGTTCTGGTGAGGATGGGGGTAGGAGGGGGGAAGCTGGTGGAATCCCTGAGAAAGACGGTTCAGGATCAGTGGCCAGAGTAGCTGATCTCTGACGCTTGTGCTGACCGGCTCACTGACCCAGCACAGGGCAGGTCAAACGGCTCAGGCAGGGACTGGAGCCAGACAGAACAACCCGGCTTCTAAGACACACTCGAGGAGCCCCCTCCCTGCTCCAGGGCGAAGGCCACAGACCCAGAGGAGAAGGGAGATGGAGGCCCTGCACACTGATGTCACTGCCGTCTGGTGGCAGGACGAAAGGTCAATTAACCCTGCCTCTAACCTGCTGAGACGGCAGAACCCAGGCCTCCCCTTGCCCCCGGGTAAGGGCCAGCACGTTACCTAACAAACCACCATAGCCACAGCCGATGTCTGCAAACTCCACTTGGGCCCGGGACTGCTCCTCTTTCTTATCCTTTGGGTCATCGTGGCTCTTATTTTGAGTTAGCGGAGCAAAGAACTCTGGGTAAAGCTCAGACCAGTCCATCTCCTCTGGCTTCACCGGGCTATTGGGAAGAAGACAGGAGACATATGAGGCGGTTGGACACACCATTGCAGACGCGCTTCCGTGGGCATGGAAGGCGGATGGTAGCTTTCGCAAAACATCTACAGTCACACGGGCCATGTGGTCTCCCGAAGGCACAGTGGAAAGTCCCCTGGCTCCCAGGGTGTCAATCACAGTCCCTTCGTGAGGCTACACGATTGCTGACGTGTGATATGATCTCTACTTCTGGGTACTGACGTGTCAGGGAGGTTTCCTTTCTGGGACTCAAGGTTCTTTTTCCCAGAGACTGACTGCCTAAGGCATTGGAACACTACTCTGTTGGTGTGTTTTCTGTGGAGAGGACGAAGCAAGGAGTGTGTGTGTGTGTGTTTATCTTTTTATAAACAAACAAACAAATAAATAAAAGCAAATCGGAGCCGGGCAGTGGTGGCACACGCCTTTAATCCCAGCACTCGGGAGGCAGAGGCAGGTGGATCTCTGTGAGTTCGAGGCCAGTCTGGTCTACAGAGTGAGTTCCAGGACAGCCGGGGCTGCACAGAGAAACCCTGTCTCAAAAAACCCCAAAAATTAAAGTTAAAAAAGTCGGAAGGTGGAAATGACAGCGTGCTTCGCTTCCCTTTTAGTTCCAGCAATATTTTTCTCAGATTTGGTTGGCGAGTCCGCCCCGACGTGTGACCCACAGCACCGCGACCCCCCCACCCCGGCGGGCCAACTCCGCCTTCCGCCGCGTCTCCCACGCGCCGCCCTCAACGGAGGTGTCCCCGGGACCACCCGGCGCTGGGGCTCCCGCCCGGCCCCCGCCCGGCCCGCTCACTAGCACAGCGTGTGGTCCGCCATGGGGTTGGAGTGCGCGCGCTGCCGGTAATAGCGCTTCTGCGGCGGGGGCGCCTCGGCTCCCGCCATGATGCCACGGGGCCCACGTGGAGCGCCGCGGCCGCGGGCGCAGGCTGATGACGCAGCCCCGCGGGCCGCCGGCCGGCCCCGCCCCTTAAAGCACCAAGGGCCAATTCCGCGGACCTCCTGATGGGAGGACCCCGAAGGGAGCGGGGCGTGCTGGGATGGATGGATGGATGGATGGAGAGCAAGCGCGCTGCTCGTCTCCCAGCTGGCGGGAAGGCCAGCTCCCGGCACCCCGCCTTTCCTCTTGGCGTGCTTCTGCCGGAGCCTGAGCTCCCCGGTGCCCACGGGCACCTGTGCGCCCCGCAGGTGAGCGCGCGCTCCAGCCCCGTGGCGGGGGGCCCACGCTGACAAGTCGCACCAAGCATCCTTTCTTCTCTCTCCTGGTGGTCTCAAACCGAGGCAGCCGGGGCTGACCTGTGTGGGTGGCGCTGCGTGGGTCCCGTTCTGTGTGCGCCCCGGGACCCGAGCTCGGGGGGTGGGGGGGTCGTTCCCCGTCCATCTCCAGGAAGTCCAGCTGGAGGAAGCAGGGCGAACTGGGGAGGCGGGGCCCGGTGCCTGGGAGCAGCCCAGATGGCTGGCAGTCCCCAGCCTCAACGCAGCCAGGGACTTGGATGCCCGCGCTGGCCGAGGTGGTGCTCGGGTACTCTCTCTCCTCTCTCTGCCTGATGGCCAGCTCCCGCCCGGATCCCGAACCCGAGCCCGAATCCGTGTTCCCACGCGAGGTCCGCCTCTTCAGCGACTCTTACTCGGAGAGCAGCCGGTTCTGCTTCTGTGGGCACGAGCTGAGCATCACGCAAAACTTTGGGTCGCGCCTTGGGGTGGCGGCACGCGTGTGGGATGCGGTGAGGAAGGGGCTGCCCTAAGCGAGGGTCCCTGAGAGGTCCAGTCCCCGGGCCCCGCCTCTCCCATATGGAGCCCTGACAGCGTCCCTCTCTCTCTCTTCCTTTCCTTCCCCTTGTAGGCTCTGAGCCTGTGTAACTTTTTCGAGAGTCAGAATGTGGATTTTCGAGGCAAGAAGGTGATCGAATTGGGCGCTGGGACGGGCATCGTGGGAATCCTGGCGGCGCTGCAGGGTGCGTGAGCTGGCATTGCGCGCGCGGGGCGGGGGGGCGCTGGAGTGTGGAGAAGTTAATACGTGGATTCCTTGGGGGTGGGCAGGGCTTTTGAACTCAGCTCAGTTCTTTCGTTTTAACAAACCCCTACTTTTCTGTGAGGCAGACTGCGCTGATTGTGGAGTTCAGAACACCCAGGATAGTTGGTTCGAGGGTGGGTCAAACAAATCAGATGGGGATTCCATGAAAAATGCTGGAGACGCTCTTCCGTTAAAATGCATATGGGTGTTCTGAAGGGAGAAGAGACCTGGGGCGCGAAGCTTTGTAGCTTCCTTATGTTAGAGTCTCTTGAATTTTATCTTCTTTTCTTTTCTTTTCTTTTCCTTTCCTTTCCTTTCCTTTCCTTTTCTTTCTTTCTTTCTTTCTTTCTTTCTTTCTTTCTTTCTTTCTTTCTTTCTTTCTTTCTTTCTTTCTTTCTTTCTTTCTCTCTTCCTCTTTTTCTTTCTCTCTTCCTCTCTTTCTTTCTCCTCTCCCCCTTTCTTTCTGTGGAGGAGTGCACTGGAGTGTGGTCTGGTCGAGACAGGTTCTCTTGTTGCCCAGGCTGGCCTAAAACTCTTTATGTAGAGGAGATTAGCCTTAAATTCCTGGTCCTCATGCCTTGATTTTCCAAGTGTTTTTTTACAGGTGTGTACCACCATACCAAATACAGCCTTAGGTTTTTATTGCTAGGACAAACAAGGTTATGAATTTTGGAGGGCTAGGGTGGGATGATTATGTAGAGGGTAATTAATCAGTTGAGACTTGGGAAAGGAAAGGGTCAGGAAAATTCTGCTTCGGTTTTATAAAGAGCCAGAAACTAAAAAAGTTCCTTACCTTGTTGTGGTCTAAGTCATGCAAACTAGGATGTCCTTGTTCCTAGGGACAGAACTGGGTCACATTAAGGGAAAAGTCTTTGCAGAGGCAGACATTTATTCTTCGATTCATTCAGTCAACATGTATTCTAAGTCCTCTGTGTGCCAAGAGATGTGCTGGGGGCTGAGGATTTGACATCGAATAAGAAGGATTTCCGCTCTCCAAGGAACTTGTAGTCTAGTGAGGGACAGTGTGAGAAGATGCTGTGGTACATACTCGATTGGGAGGTATGTGTGGCATGGGTGTGCTCTGGCCAGAGCTATCACTGCTGAAGGAGGTCCACCCAGGAGAGCTCTGGCAGAGGAGGAGTTGAGGGTGGGTGGTGGATGAGAGTCAGAAAGTTACGCTAAAAGGAAAGAAGCCAAGGATTGGGGTTCGTGCCTATAATCCCAGCACTCAGGCAGCAGAGGTGGGAAGGCTGCTGAGGCCAAGGGCCAGCCTGGGCTACAGCATAAGACCTTGTCTCAGATAGGAAGGGAGGGAGGGAGGCAAGGAAGAAATTGTGTGTGTGTGTGTGTGTGTGTGTGTGTGTGTGTGTGTGTGTGTAAGAGAGAGAATGTGTGTGTGAGAGAGAATGTGTGTGTGTGTAAGAGAGAGAATGTGTGTGTGTGTGTGTGTGTGTGTGTGTGAGAGAGAGAGAGAGAGAGAGAGAGAGAGAGAGAGAGAGAGAGAGAGAGAGAGAGAGAGAAAACACCTGTCTTTATTACTGATAGACCAGCGGCTGCTTTTTTGTGCCCTGTTCAGTTTCCAAGTCCAAAATCTGGGTGTCATCTCCTATTTTCTCGCTTTGTATCCCAGAAATCAGCCGGCCCTGCCTTCTCAATACTTGCACAACTGTTTATTCCTTGTCCCACCATATTTAGTTAGGACACTAACTGCTTTTTGCCCTGACTTTCGTAAGTATCTTCATGCTTCTGGGTGGGAAAAGGCTGGCACTCCCAAACTGACCCTGTGATTTCCCCCATCAAACCTGTTTCTCTCTCAGGCTCTCCTATCATGAAGCCACCATCCACCCAGTGTGGAACCTAGACATCGCCTCTGTCATGTCCCCGCTTCTCATCATCAAACTCTTCGTGTCCTGTGGGTTTTAACTCCTACAAATCTCTTGGATTTTCTTGTGTTTTCTCGACTCGTCTCTGGGCTCCCCAGCCTGAGCCACCACCATTTGCTCAGACTTATAAGTAGTCAGACTGGTTGGTCTTCTTGCTTCTGGCCCCCACCTAGATCCTGGCTCACACCACCCTACAATCAGAATGGCTTCTTCAAAACGAAGCTATCCTCATCACACCCCACCAAATCGCCTCCTGGTCCTGACTTCTTTCAGGGTGGAAGTGACCCCTTTAACCTGGCTGCCATCGTCCTGCCTCGCTCTCTCGCCTCTTCCTGTGCCTCTCCCTGGCCTCTTCTCCTCTCATGACTCTTCTGTCCCTTCTGCAAACCTGCTTTGATGTCTCCTTCCTCAGGGACTTCACGGGGGCTGCACTTTCTGCTTGCAACCATTTTACGGCATGTAAATGCAGATGTAGTCTTCATTGCTAGGCTCAAACAACCCTTCCAAGGGAAGGAAGGCTTCCTGCCTCCCCCCACCCCCAGCCCAGGCTGGGTTAGGCCCTCTTAGTGCCCACACAATTGTACTCACTAGACTCATTTTAATCTTGTTTTCACTGAGCTCAGGTGGGTCCTTGTGCTACCCAGCTAGCTTGTCAAATTTCCTTTGCCCATTTATTCTTTCAGGATCCTAGACATCTGTTCTCTCTCTCTCTCTCTCTCTCTCTCTCTCTCTCTCTCTCTCTCTCTCCCTCCCTCCCTCCCTCCCTCCCTCTCTCCCTCTCTCCCTCTCTCTCTCTCTCTTTCGTATGAGTGCTCTATCTGTGTGTATACCTGCAGGCCAGAACAGAGCATCAGATCCCATTACAGATGGTTGTGAGCCACCATGTGAGATTTGAACTCAGATCCTCTGGAAGAGCAGTCAGTGCTCTTAACTGCTGAGCCATCTCTCCAGCCTGACATCCGTTTATTTTCTTTTTTTGTTTTTCAAGACAGGGTTTCTCTGTGTAGCCCTGGCTGTCCTGGAACTCACTCTGTAGACCAGGCTGGCCTCGAACTAACTGAGATCATCTGCCTGCCTCTGCCTCCCGAGTGCTGGGATTAAAAGCGTGCGCCACCACCGCCCAGCTTGACATCTGTTTCTTAACTTTCTTATTCTTCAAACTGTTTCCTCTGCATTATCACTCTTATCTGATGACTCTCTCTTTCTCTCTCTCTCTCTCTACACACACACACACACACACACATTCCATATGCACAGTGTGTCTATATGGGGCATTGTATGTCTGTGTATATGATATGTATGTACATAACTATGCTGAAATTCCTATTGTGGGGGAGGGCAGTGGCTGATCCTCCATCTCCTGAGCCATTTCTCTGCTCAGGAGAGAACACATCCAAATGTTAAGATCACTGTAGGGGCTGGAGAGACGGCTCAGCGGTTAAGAGCGTTGGCTGCTCTTCCAGAGGACCTGGGTTCAATTCCCAGCAACTGTATGGTGGCTCACAGCCATCTGAGGTGAGATCAGATGCCCTCCTCTGGTGTGCAGGTGTACATGCGGACAGAGCACTCTTACACATAAAATAAAAAGTCACTGTGGTTCCTCTCCTTCTGTTCGTTCCTCAGTCCACTCAGGTAGACTCTCCCTCCCTCCCTCTGTGTCTCTGCTGGGGTTCTGAGCTTCACTTCTAACCCCATGGTTTGAACTCAGAAGTCAGTTTCTAGCCCACTCCAGTTGACTTAGCATTTGGCAATGATACTCGTCTCCCCTTGAAAAGTCCTTTGCTTTCTGGGCCAACACACTTCCAGCTTCCACCTACATTGCTGGCACACTTTTCCATGTTTTTTATCGATTCCTTTTCATCCTTACGACAGGAACTTTGAGTGCCCAGAGCTCAGGAGTAACCCTTTTGACCCCTTATTTCTCTCTGTCTATGCCCCCTCCTGAGAAGTCACATCATTCTGTGGCTTTGAGGACCAGGATTCCATCATCTCTATATCCAGACTCGTTTACATAACCCACTGCCTTTTTTAATATTTTCATGTGCTAGTTTGATGGACGTTTCAACCTTTGCTCACCAATGAAATCACGCTCCCATTTCCAAGCCTGCCTGTCCTGAAGCCCTCTGCATTTACATAAATGGGCAACTTGGCCTGAGTTAGGCCAAATGTTCAAAAGACACCCTTAGTCAAAATAAACTCTCACTCTCTCTCTCTCTCTCTCTCTCTCTCTCTCTCTCTCTCTCTCTCTCTCTCTGTGTGTGTGTGTGTGTGTGTGTGATAGAGAGGGAAAGAGAGAGAAGGAAAGAGAGAGAGAGAATCAGCTTGTCAACATTGACAGCAGCTTCAGAATATATTCAGGACTTGACTACATCTCAGTCACTGTCACTGCCCGATTTCTAACCAACATCGTCTTTCCCCTCCTGACTTATGCTCCTGTCTCTGTTCTTGCCCTGCTGCGGTTTTGTGTGTGTGTGTGTGTGTGTGTGTGTGTGTGTGTGTGTTTTCTGCCTGCATGTGTGTACCATATGGGATCCTGGTGCCTGAAGAGGTCAGAAGGCGGCACTGGATCCCCTGGAACTGGAGTTACAGATGGTTGTGAGCCACCACGTGGGTCACGTGATGGGAGTCAACCCTGGGTCCTCTGCAAGAGCAACAAGTGCTCTTAACTGCTGAGCCATCTCTCCGGCCAGGTTGTTTGTGTGTTTTTAATCACAGCAATCCAAGTGCTCAAGTGTAAACCCTGAGTCAGTGTGGGCTGTCCCTCTGCTTCAAACTCTCCCCTACCCTCCCTCACCGCGGGGTGTGGCCCCTCTGCCCCTCTCACTCTGCTCCTGCTGTGTGTGCCCTTGCTGCTAGATCTCCACACCTTGCCAGGCACAGTCCTGCCTCAAGCTCTCTGTGCCGCTGATCTGGTGTTTGGTAGACTTCAGCCAGGGAGAGCTCCGTCCCTGCCTGCCTTCAGGTCTTTCCTAATAATGCTTAAGGAGGATTTCCCCTTAAAGGTGTGCTCTGTGCCCTCACCCTCAAAGGATTCATACCTGTCCCTGCTCGGGCCTCACTGTAGCACATAATTCTATTTGATGTACTGTGTGTCTTATTTCGTTCTTTGCTTTGTGTTTTTGAGACAAGGTCTGCTGTAACCCAGGTTGACCTGAAACGCCTCGTCTTCTGGCCTTTACTTCCCAAAGGCTGGGATTATAGGTGTGAGCAACCAGGCCCTCTTTATTTTTGGTTTGTTGACAGTGTGTCTTGCCATGCAGTCCCAGACGGTCTAGGACTAACAGTCCTCCTGCCTCAGTCTCCCAAGTGCTCTGATTGCAAACAGGTGCCATTGTGCTCGGGGTCATTTCCAGTGGTCCTGTCACCTTTTCTTGCCCGTTTTAGTTTTTTTCTTTTTTTTTTTTTTTGGAGACAGGGTTTTCTTTGTGTAGTCCTGGCTATCCTGGACTCACTCTGTAGACCAGGCTGGCCTCGAACTCAGAGATCCACTGTCTCTGCCTCCCGAGTGCTGGAATTAAAGGTGCGTGCCACCACTGCCCAGCAGTGGCAAGCATTTTTATCCACTGAATTACCTTATTGCCCCATTCCCCCTTTTTTTGAAACAGGGTATCATGTAGTCTAGGCTGGCCTCTAACTATGTAGCCAAGGATGACCTTGAACTTCTGATCTGGCTGCCTGTTCCTCTCTAGTGTTGGGATTACAGGCATGTACTATCACTTTCAGTCTAAAAAAATTAATTACTTAATTTGTTTATTTGGGGGAATAAAAACCGAGGGCCTTTTGTATTCTACCAACTGAGCTACAACCCCAGCCTGCTCCCTTTTAAAAATTTATTAATTTTTAAGCATTATTTTTATTATTTTGAATTATCTGTCGGCGTGTATGTCTGCATATTGGTTTGTGCCCATGAGTGCAGATGCCATCAGAGGCCAGAGGCTCATATTCCCTGGAGTTATAGTTCAGACCATTGTGAGCCGCTTGATATATGTGCTGGTAACTGAACCTGGGTCTTCTAGAAGAGCAGCAAGTGCTCTTGGCCACTTACCTGTCTCTCCAGCCCTCCTCTGTTTCTCTGAGTCAGGCTCTTGCTGCGTAGCCTAAGCTGGTCTCCAACTGATGACTGTTCTGACTCTGCTTCCCTAGTGCTAAAGTCCCAGGCCTGTGCTGCTACCATCACGCTCAGCCCTTGGCCCTCTTCTGTAAACTCTGCGAGGGGTGGATTCTTACCTGTCTTGCTCACTGAGGTGTTCCAGACACCGCCTGGCATCCAGACCCATGGTGAGGATGCGTGAGTGAGATCTTATTATTTCTGCTTTCTATGCTATTAATCGTGCTTCCGCTTAAGTGGTTACTTTTGTGGAATTGCGAGTGTTTCCATGTCTAGAATGAAACTTTAGGGAGGCCGTTAGCGTTGCCTTGCTTCCTGTTGTATCCTCAGCATTTAGCAAGTGCTCAGTACAAACGTTCGTTGTGTGACTATTCTGTAATACTGATCTGGTCGTCTTCACCCCAGATTCTGCTCTTAAAACCTCTTTCTTGGACTGGGAATGCAGCTCTGCGGCAGAGTGCTTGCTTAGCATGTGAACACTCTTTCAAGCCTGACTTTGTTTTTTTTTTGTTTTTGTTTTTTTTTTGTTTTTTCGAGACAGGGTTTCTCTGTGTAGCTTTGCTCCTTTTCCTGGAACTCACTTGGTAGCCCAGGCTGGCCTCGAACTCACAGAGATCCGCCTGCCTCTGCCTCCCGAGTGCTGGGATTAAAGGCATGCACCACCACTGCCCGGCCTGACTTTCTTTAACATGTCAAAGTCCTCATTGTGGGTCTTGACATTTCAGAGCAGCGGTTCTCAACCTTCCTAACGCTTCGACCCTTCAATACAGTTCTTCATGGTGTGCTGACCTCCAACCATAAAACTGTTAATTTTTTTTTTTTTGCTGCTTCATAACTGTAATTTTGCTACTGTTATGAATCATTATGTAAACATCTGTGTTTTCCGATGGTCATTTGAGGGTCAAGACCCACAGGTTGAGAACCCCTCTTCTGGACTCTAGCCCTCCTTAACTACGCCGTGCCTTTTCCTGCCGGGCGCTTGTACTCTCTTCTCTGCTTGGAAAGCCTCACCTGACTGATTTGTGTCCCTTAGGGCTCAGCGGAGGTCACGTCTTCCGAGGCTGGGTGGGTAGATGGGTGTGGGGGGTTGCCCAGCTCACCCCCAGTTTAGTCTTCTTGCCCAGGCTTTTGCTGACATCTGGTTGTTGTGCCTTGGCCAGAGAGGTTGAAGATTAGCCCGGAGAGAATGTTGATGTTGTAGAATGGAGAGTAACGAGAGTGGTATGCGTGAGGCTGAGGCAACTAAGGGCCAGTGAACTTCGGGCTGTCCAGACGTGAGGCCCTGAGGCCTCTGGACCCTCCAGGCAGGAGTCATGAGCCCTGTCCCGGTCCCTCTGACTTGGATTTCTCCCCCTTGCTCTCCCTCAGGGGGGGATGTTACCATCACTGACTTACCACTGGTCCTGGAGCAGATCCAGGAGAATGTCCGCGCTAACGTGCCGTCTGGAGGCCGGGCGAAGGTGTGTGCCTTGTCCTGGGGAATGGACCAGCATGGCTTTCCTGGAAACTATGACTTGGTGCTGGGGGCAGATATCGTGTACCTGGAGCCTACCTTCCCACTGCTGTTGGGGACCCTCCAACACCTGTGTGGGCCCCATGGCACCATCTACCTGGCCTCCAAGATGAGGGAGGAGCATGGGACAGAGAGCTTCTTTCAACACTTCCTGCCCCAGCACTTCCAACTGGAGCTGGCCCAGCGGGATGAGGACGTGAATGTCAACATCTATAGGGCCAGGCACAGGGAAGGGAGACCTGCCGGACATCACCCTTCCTGTTGACCTCAGCCCCAGAGCCGTAAACATCAGGACAAAAGGAAAGGATGGCTTGCCTGTCTTCTTTCTTCCCTCCTCTAATTTGTTCCCCTAGGCATTCTCGGGAAGATGCAGGAAGGGGACTGCCTGTTAAAAACAGCAGAATCCTAGAAGCATTGGGTTTAAAGCCCAAAGAAGGTGCCCAGCACTTGTCTCCAGAGGGGGAGGGCGAGAAGGTAGTCAGGATATTTAGGGGCGAGGGAGGTACAGTGGCTGCAGAGAGACTGTCACCGGTCACTCCCAGTTCTTTCAACAGAATGGACTCTTCTGTTTGTTTGTTTTTTGAGACAGGGTTTCTCTGTGTAGATTTGACTCACTGTGTAGCCCAGGCTGGCCTCGAACTCACAGAGATCTGCCTGCCTCTGCCTCCCGAGTCCTGGGATCAAAGGTGTGCGCCACCACTGCCCCGGCCTCAGAATGAACTTTTTAAAAAAGCACATTCTTAGCCAGGGGGTAGTGTGGCATAGGCACTCCAGAGGCAGAGGCAGGTGGATCTCTGGGAGTTCGAGGCCAGCCAGAGCTAATATAGTGAGACCCTGTCTCAAAAACAAAAACAAAAAACATTCTTTGACTTTTTTTTTTAAGGGGAAAATGAGCATTAGTGATCCTTTTCTACATTCCCAAACATGTAGCTTTTGAGAGAGAGAGAGAGCTGGTACCAAGACCCCTCAGAGCTCCAGCTTCTCACCTGCTGTGATATGACTCTCACTAAGACAAGTTTGAGCTGTAGCTCCTTCATCCTCTGCAAAGTTCAGGACCTGATCACAGACTAGCATGTTGTACCCAACTCTGGATTGAGTTCTGGGTTCTTCTGATCTCTGGTTTTTCCTTCCTAATTGGTTTTACCTTCCAGTCTGGTCTCTGCCCTCTGGGGCAGTCTGGGTAGGGCTCTTCACACTTACCGTTTGGGCGCACAGCTATCGCTGGTGTGTCCGCGGTCATTCTCTTAACCTCCAAACTACTCTTCAGATTCGTGCAGCCTTTCCAGACCCCGCTGGATTGGCTTCTGCTGCGAGAAGGAACGTCTCTGCTTGGCACGCAGGCTACACCCGTGGGCTTACAAACTTTGTATTTCATTTCCTATTCCTTTTTTTTTTTTTTGGTTTTTCGAGACAGGGTTTCTCTGCGTAGTTTTGCGCCTTTCCTGGAGCTCACTTGGTAGACCAGGCTGGCCTCGAACTCACAGAGATCCGCCTGGCTCTGCCTCCCGAGTGCTGGGATTAAAGGCGTGCGCCACCACCGCCCGGCTTCCTATTCCTTTTGTATTGCACTTTTAGACAAATTGCAGAAGCTCTACTCTTTGCTCCCTAGCTCTATGGCGGCATTCTCTTCCGTCTCCACTCTTTACCGGAAGGGCCACTGCTTCAGATAAAACTCACTCTTTGCTTCTAAAACAAAACAAAACAAACAAACAAACAAACAAAAAAACAAAAAACCCTTCTTTTCCTGACTCCTCTATTTGGATGTGATTTCCTTCTTGGGAGATCTTTTAACTGTTTAGGGACCTTATCTTGTCTTACCTGATCTTCATTTCCTGGCCAGTAGATCCCTCAGAGGACAGGGCTGTGGTACAGCGCCCGGCACACAGGTGTTCAGCAGATAGTTTGCTAATTCAGTAATTATTTATTCGGTTTGTTGAAGGAACTCCTTCACCTCTCCAGGTGATCTTGGACAGTTTTCCTGAGCCCACCTACCTACCTCCCGTTTGTCCCGAGTCCTAAATGAATACTGAATATGAAAACTGGAAATAAAGAAACACAAACTGCTACCTACGTGTCTTGTGTTGTTATTTTGTGACAACTTTATCATGTCACTTCTCCGTTTCACCCACGGAGGGGCGGGGTCTTTCGTAAAATGTGTTTTGTTTTTTTTTTTTAAAGCCAAGCAAAAAAAAAAAAAAGAAAGAAAAAAGAAAAAAAGAAAAGAGGCGATTATATTCCTCCAGCCTGCAGGTGGCAGCACCCCCCGCGCGGACACGTTCCGGGAGGAGTTTTGGCCCTCGCGCCGCACCGTAGGCCGCCGCCGCCGCCTCCCCTGCGCGCCCGTGGCGGCCGGCGAGTCCGGCTGCTGGAGAGGATGTCGCTGCTGCGGTCTCTGCGCCTCTTCCCGGTCGTGTGCACCGGCCGCTCGGTGAGGGCTGCTGGCCCCGGGGCTGGCCCGCGCTCCCGGGTGCCGTGAGCGTGCCCTGCCCGCCCCCCACCCCCGACCCGGGCTCCGCTCCCTCCCGCCCTGCTCGCCCGCGGTGCCCCCCGAAGTCTCGCCCTGCAGACGTGCTCCCCGCCCGGCCTGCTGTCTGTCCAGCCCCGGCCGCTCACCCCTCTCTCCTTCCTCCCTGCAGGCGAGGCCGGCCCTGCTGCAGGGGTCCCAGCCGTGGCACACGCTGCACGCCGGGCCCTCGCTGTCCTCGTCCGCCTCCAGCAAGGAGCTCCTCATGAAGCTGCGGCGGAAGACAGGCTACTCCTTCGTCAACTGCAAGAAGGCCCTGGAGGCCTGCGACGGTGATCTCCAACAGGTGGGGGGAGCAGGTGCCGCTCGGCCCGGGGCCACGGCTCGACCTCGCACATCTCTTCCGGGGGCCGTTCTGGGGCCGTGGGGGGCATAGACGCGACCTACTGCCCAGTGTCCCGAACGACAGGGCCCAAGGAGAGGAACTTGGCTTCAGCGATGATAGCTTTTACCCTTCGATTTCGTCTTCATTGGGAGCAGGTGACCCAGAATCCCAGAGTTAACTAACAGTATTCCTTGTTTAGAGGGCTCTGGGGTTTGCTGCTGTTTGGAGATCAGTGTTGGTGTAAATTTTGAAGTTAGATGCTTGTGCGCGCGCACACACACACACACACACACACACACACACACACACGGTAACTTTATAAATTGCAGTTAACCCTTTAGAGCTGTGTCACTGTGTCTGTATGATGAGAACACTGCCTTCTATCCCATAGTGAGGGTGTGAAGATTAAAGTTATACAAACACTGGCTACGTGCAGTTCCTGGTGTAGAGCATTTAGTAGTCGACCGGATTCTGTTATAGAATGCGGGAGTGCAGAAAGAATCAGTTGGTTTGGATATGTTTGTTTGTTTGTTGTTTTGTCTTTCAAGGCAGGGTTTCTCTGTGTAGCCCTGACTGTCCTGGCTGTCCTGGAGCTCACTCTGTAGACCAGGCTGGCTTCAAGATCCGCCCGCCTCTGCCTCCTGAGTGCTGGGATTAAAGGCGTTCGTCACCACTGCCCGACTGGTTTGGATATATTTTATCTTATTTTTTTAATAGATTTATTTATTTATTATGGACCGTGTTCTGCCTGCATGTGTCCCTGCAGGCCAGAAGAGGGCACCAGCCCTCATTATAGATTGTGAGCCACCGTGTGGGTGCTGGGACCTCAAGACCTCTGGGAGAGCAGCCAGTGCGCCATCTCTCCAGCCCTGGTTTGGATATGTTTGGAAGCACCATTCATTTCTGATTTCTGTGACTGGCTCTTTCCTCTTCCTCTTCCATTCGTAGGCAGAGGCCTGGCTGCACAAGCAGGCCCAGAAGGAGGGTTGGAGCAAAGCGGCCAAGCTCCACGGGAGGAAGACCAAAGAAGGCTTGATCGGGCTGCTGCAGGAGGGAAACGCGGCTGTTTTAGTAGAAGTGAGTTGTTGGGGTTCTGTATTCGTGAAACAGCGTGTCTTGGACTATAAGGTTTGTGGTAGACTCTTCACATGCTTAAGGAACCTGTTTGAGACCACGGTGGTGTTTGGAGTTCAGTTCTCAAGGCCTATGTTTAAGTGTAGAAATGCACAGGTGTCTCGATGGGAGACGGCCTAGCCACCTAGATCATTTCTCCTAAGTGTGAATCCAGTGCAGCCTTGTTACCTGGAACAGGTAGATTTAGAAACTAGCATCAGGGTGTGGTGGCCGTCGCTTGTGAGTTCATTCAACACTTGGGAGGCTGAGGCAGGAGGATTAGATTACTGTGAGTTTGAGGGCAGCTAGGCTACAACGTGAAATTTTGACTCCTTTACCCCTTAAAAAAAAGATAAGAAAAGAAAAAAGATTTTTAAAGTCAGTAATTAACTTATTGCTGTGTATTGATGACCGATGAGTGGCGGATTTAGAGGAGGCTGGAGCGTCATGGCTGGTGAAAAAGCGGATGCAGCTGAGGCTCCAGTAAAGGAATGAGATAAACAAGGGATACTAACGATGCTTTGGAGAGTCGACGTGGTGGTGCGGGGGGGATAATTCTAGCACTTGGGAGGTAGAGGCAGGAAGATCAGTTCAGGGTCATCCACAGCTGCTTACGGAGTCCAAGGCTAGCCTGAGACCCTTTCACAAAACAAAAGAGGTTTGGAGCTGGCAGAGGTTAATGGACAGAGTGATTATGGTGTGTAGTACAGGCAAGTGGTGAACTCGTGGTGAACCCTTCAGGGCCTTCTGGGGTCCTCCTGTGGGTGCAGGTTGTTGCCGACTGGCTGCCATGGCAACAGTCACTTCCCGGTTTCTGCCTCCCCAGAACAAGGGAGCTGCTGCTTTGAAACCCGAGGTCACTTGTTTCTCTTGCGTCTGCAGCTTGTTCTGTCCGTGCCTTGGCTTGGTCTCCAACCTTCAGGCACTCTTGAGAAACTTAGTCAACAGCCTACACAGCAATATCCATTTGTTCCCACAGGTAAACTGTGAGACGGATTTTGTCTCTAGAAATTTAAAATTTCAGCAGCTGGTCCAGCAAGTCGCCCTGGGAACCATGTCTCACTGTCAGAGCCTAGAGGATCAACTCTCCACGTACACTAAAGTGAGTCTGAAGTCTCCTGCTTGCTGAATTTTTCACTCCCAGTCTTAGGGTCTGCGCTTTTTGGGGTGGCCATCTCTTTATGAGGGTGCTGGGGGGTCCAGCTCTCGCTGCCTTACTTGGTGACCCTGAAGAAACTCTTCCCAGAAGATTTCGCCTCGATGATGCTGATTTCTTACTCATCACAGCCCATTTCTCAGTCCCGGCCAGAAGGCATCGTTTGTCCCTGTAATGCAAAGCTTTCAGGGCAGCGGTCCTGGTCTCTTGTTCGTCACAAGCTGATGCTTCAGCCCCAGCTGATCAGAATACCCATGAAGGACTCAGAGTCTTTAAAGGAACTCTTTTAGAAAAAAAGATAAGAGATATCTTATTCGCTGTTTTAAAGATATTTTTATTACATTATTCTTATTACCATATACTTACTGGTGTGTGTGTGAAGATCAGAGGTCAGCCTGACAGGACTCTGTCCTTCGACCATGGTGGTTCTGTGGCAGCTCAGGTGGTCCACCTGGCAGCACACGCCTTTACCCACTGAGCCGCATCACCGGTCCCCTCCTAATCCCTCCTGAAGCTCGTTATTTTTTCCTGTACAGAGTTTATTTTACGTTTGTTTGTACGCACCTGGGTGCCCACAAAGGTCAGAAGAGGATGTTAGATCCTGGAGCTGGAGTCACAGGTGGCTGTGAGCCGCCCAGTGTGGGTACTGGGAACTGAACTCAGATCCTCCGGAAGAGCGTTACGTGCTCTGAACCTCTGAGTTCCCTCTCCAGCCTTGAATCCCATTCTCCTTTCCTTTTTTAAGATTTATTTTTATTTTATGTGTATGAATGTTCTAACTATACAACCCACCACGTGTGTACAGTGCCCTCAGAGGCCAGGAAGGGCACTGGGTCCCCTGGAACTGGAGTTAGCACCATGTGAGTGCTGGGAATTGAACCAGGGTCCTCTGGAAGAGCAGCCAGTGCCATCTTTCCAGCCCCCCTCCCCCACCCTCTATTCTTATCTACTTCTGTAGATAGGCGGGCTCATTGGATCATGCTTTTACTTTTAAGTATTTTTTGTTGCAAAAGTAAGTGTAAATGTACACTGGTTTCTGGTACAGATGGTGACAGGTAGACTTGGTTTTTCATTTGTTGTGTGTCATGGAAACAGTTCACAGCAGTTCGTAAAGATCGTCCTTTGTTTGAGATGGTGTCTCAAGCAGGCTTGGCCAGCATTAGCTACCCTGTGTAGCCCAGGCTAGCCACGAGCTTCTCGTCCTCCTGCCTCCTCCCAAGTGCCGGGATTAAGGCACGCACCGCCATATTCGCTATTTCTTTGTCTTTTTCCTAGCTGCATAGTATTCCGTCATGTGGATGTGCCAGATTATTCAGCCCATCTCCTGTGTTTGGGCATTTCGGCTATTGCCAAAATTCAATGATTAGAAATAATTGCTCAATGAATAATCTCATGTATATGTGCTTAAAAAAAAAAAACAAACTCATACTCATCAAGCTGGTTGTGGTGATGTGTATCTCTAATCCCAGCACTTGGCAGTCGGAGGCGGGAAGATTTCCAGGAGTTTAGGGTCAGCCTGGGCTACAGTGTGAGTTCCAAGCTTTTCAAGGCTACAGAATGTGACTCTGTCCCCCCAAAATAGTAACAAAACAGGAAATGAGTCCTCACGTCCTCAGCACTAGAGCCACAGAGTCATAGGCTGGGTGCTCAGCTGGACACTGCTCTGTCGCCGCCTGCTTGGGCATCATCATGAGTTCCTGGCAACACACCCCAAACCCGCTAGTGCCGATACGTTCTGATTGTGTAAAATCCCGGTCCCGGTCCCCGGGAAACCCTAAGAAGGTAGGCTAAGGATGAGAGAGAGTCCGGTGCAGTGGGGTGGTGCAGTAGAAAGTAAGGTTTATGAGTGTGACGACGCTGTCCCTTTTTAACATCCTTGGCTTCGCGGAAGCTTCATCTCTCTATAGGTGGTCGGTCGTCTTAACCGTCTTCCTGGACGTCGGCTCTCTCTGCCTGTCCTCTGATTCCGGGGGTGCAGAGCCAGCTCACGCTTGTCTCCTGTTCCTAGGGCTTCCTGAACTCCTCTCAGCTCTCTGAACTTGCGGCCGGGCCCAACCAAGAAGGCTCTCTCAAGGATCACTTGGCCTTAGCAATTGGTGAGTATCCCAGGGTTCTGGAAAGTGGACGTCAGGATCTGGTTTCCTTGGTGTCCGGTGTCCCTCCAGATGTCACGCACTGTGACCTCAGGTCCGGCGGTGGAGGCAGGTGGTAGGAGCGAATATGATGGAAACGTGTCGTATACATGTATGACATTCTCAGTAATAATTAAAAAAAAAGAATTACAAGCTCATGTGGCAAGAGTATGTGAGTATGGGTTGGCCTGGCTGGGGAGCAGTGGACACCCTGAAGAGCCAAAGGAGGCACCGTCCCCAAGCTGCAACCTGTTAGTATATTGGAGTTCCGGTCCGGTCAGAATCCTGGATTACATAAAGGAGTTTAGGTTTATAAACTAACTCTCATGGTTCTTGGTGGTTTACAACTGGTTAAAATGATTTTATCTCTGTGCTGACTGAACAAAGGCAGACGACGTCTCCTCAGCTCCAGCCGACCACTTCCGGTGTGTGCTGTAGGGAGAACATTTAAGGGACTGGAAGGTGGCTCAGCAGTTAAGAGCCCTGGCCGTTCATCCAGGGGACCCTGGTTCAATTCCCAGCAATGGTGGCTAGCAACCACCTCTAATCCCTCCAGTCCCGAGGGGTTCTGGCTTCAAGGGCACTGCATGCGTGTGGTTCACAGACACACACGCGGTCAAAACACCGTACACATAAAAAAAGCAAATCTCTTTTCTAAAGAAGTTTAAGATCATCTGTGTTCGGAGTTAGATGGCGAGTCTTTGAGGTGCACGTCTGTGGAAGCCACCGTGGGGGGCCACGCCCGGTCACTGGTGGCCTCAGGGAGGGTCTCGCTCTCTTTCCACGTGTCCGGATGGAGGGAGGGAAGCAAGCTGGCTGTGATTGCTGGGAATTTTCCTGTCTGCTTGCTGCAGTGTCTAGTGAAGGCACAGTCCTGTCTAGTGAGTCACGGGCGAGCAGCCAGGCCAACAGCCGTGTTAAGAAATCCTGGGAGAAACGGGAGTTTGGGCCTTGTCAGCTTCTGGTAATTAACTTTGGGCAGAACTCTGCGCTGTTTCCATATTCACTCGATATCTTGATCTTCCTCTTCGTGACCTCTGGCTGTGAGTGTGGCTAACCCTGCGTCTTCTCAGACCCCGCTGTTCAGCCTCCGTCCCTGCCTGTTCTTTATCTCGGCTTCTCTTGGGAGGGGATCCTGGGGGAGAAGGAGAAAAGGGATCTGCTTTTGGTTCTCGTGAGGTTCTGGGAATGTTATCGTTGTACTTTTGATGAGTGAGCGGAAGTTGAAGCTGTCAGGTGACTGGGTTTGGATTTTGTTAGAGACCCTTCCCAGATACTGTTGGTGATGGGAGTTGTGTGTGTCTGTTGTGGTTGTGGTTGTGGGGAGAATATTCACTTAACTGCTTTAGGGTCCGCTTTGAGTTGTAATTCCAACTCTGCCACATATAGGTGGGTGGGTGGATCACTTGAGTTCTCAGCCCGAGTTTAGTCTGATGGGAACAGCCAGGTTCCGAGTGCCCGCCATACATGAGACACCACAAGACGTGCTTCTTGCATATGTCTTTATTTCTGCAGTAACCCTGACAGGTAGGGTGTTATTTCCATTGTATAGATGATAAATGCCCCAGGTCACAGCCAGGAAGAGGCAGAACCGGGAGGTGAGTCCGTGGCAGCCAGCCTCGCCTTAACTGGAGTGCTCTGCTCTTTTCCCTCCTCCCCTTCCTCCTTAAATACGGGCTGAGGCTGGGGTCTGTGTCTCATTGCGGATCTACCGCACATACAGAAAGGTCGCCGTGCACGCTGGGCCCCATTTCTGCCACCTCGGCCATCGCAACCCAGTGGTCGCTGTTTCTTGTTCTCTGCTCTTTTATAGGGAAACTGGGAGAAAACATGATTCTTAAGCGAGCCGCCTGGGTGAAGGTGCCGTCTGGGTTCTATGTGGGCTCCTACGTGCACGGAGCACTGCAGAGCCCCTCCCCCCCCAACCTGGTGCTGGGGAAGTACGGGGCCCTGGTCATCTGCGAGACCCGTGAGCAGAACAAAAACCTGCAGGACGTGGGCCGCCGCCTGGGGCAGCACGTGGTGGGCATGGCCCCGCTCTCGGTCGGCTCCCTGGATGATGAGCCTGGAGGAGAGGCTGAGACCAGGATGCTGGCCCAGCCATACCTGCTGGACCCGTCCATCACGCTGGGACAGTACGTGCAGCCGCGGGGTGTGTCCGTATTGGACTTCGTCCGCTTTGAATGTGGGGAGGCCGAAGAGGCGGCAGAGGCCGAATAGGGTTTTGGCCTGGGTGGAATATTTATTTTTACATCTGGGTTTCCTTATAAAAAGTTATTTTCTAAACCTCTTCAACCCTCGAACTTGTTTCTTTCTTTTTAGTTTATAGTGAAATGATAGACTCGCAGGTGAAGTTGTTAAGTAGTGGTGTAATAAAGTAGACATTTCTCGTTTAAACAATACTGGATTTAACTGCTTTTGAAACTTTAAAAAACTGTGTGTGAGTGTGTGAGTGCACACACACACACACACACACACACACACACACACACACACACACACACGCCAGGCTTGTGTCGTAAGCACTTTGACCCAGTAGGCCGTCTCCTCGGTCCCCACGGTCGTCTGTTCCGTGTTCCCTAGTTCCTTACACGCTCTGTCTTGTTCCCATGGCCCTGCCTGCCTGCTGTTCTATCTTGGACACCTTCCCCGGAACGTGCCCTGCACTGTTCCTCCTGTGGTCAGGACTTCAGACATTGCTGTGCCCCAGGGTTGTCCGGAAGATGTGGTCACTGGCCGATGACCACAGCAGGCCCTCCGAAGTGCTCCATACACCCACGTGTGCCCCTGGAATGGGTGTGGCTGCTGGGGCTGGGGGATTCCTGCGTAGCTGTGAGTCAGGTTTTGACATCTTGTGCCAGGACGGGAACGACAGTGGTTCCGTTAACTACACAGCTCTCAACGTTGCCGTTTATTGATTTGCTTTGGATGCTGGGGATTTGCCTAGGACCTCAGGTGTACTGCTGAGGTGAGCGTTTCACTGCTGTGTACTTCTCGTTTTTTTAAAGATCTATTTTTATTTTATGTGTATGAATGTTTTGCCTGCATGTATTCATATGTACCATGTACATACCTGGTGCCTCCTTGAGGTCAGAAGAAGACACCGATTGGATCCCCTGAACTGCCATGTGGGGGCCGGGAACTGGACCTGAGTCCTCTGCAGGAGCAGTCAGTGCTCTCAACTCCTGAGCCGTCTCTCCCGCCCTGCACCGTGCACTTTAAAAAAATTCTGAGACCGAGTCTTTGTAAGTCGCTCAGCTTGGCCTGGAATTCACCCCGTAGCCCAGGCCGGCCATGGCGTCGCTATGCGCCTGTCCCGGCTGAGCTGGGAGCTGCGATTACAGGTTTGTGAACCAGGCCCAGCTCAGCATTGCCTCTGTGCTTTCTCAGCACTGAAATGCCTTTCCCACAGTAACCGAAGTCACCCTAAGAAGGAACACGGGAGACTAGAAAGGACGCCGCCGATGTGCTCACATGGCCTCTTTATTTGGAAAGTTGAACATGCTCTGGCATGTGGTAGACCTGGGTATTTGGAGTGTGGCCTTTCAGTGACTGTGCAAGGAATTCCAGTGCTTTGGGGGTAACAGGGTCTAGTTGAAAAGCAAATGTGGGTCCTGACGCAATACTCAGTGTAAGCTCAGCTTCTGGTTCTTTCTCTCAACCTGTCTACGTCCATGCTCTCTGTAAAGGCCACAAAAGCCGAAAAGTGAGCAGACAGCATTTTCGTGGATAACAAGCAAGGAATGAATGCAAGGCTGAATGGGAAGGAACAGGGCGTGCTGTGGATTTCAGATGGGTTGTATCTAAAGCAGCGGATGTCAGGCTCGGCGTGTGGCGTCTCTGCTGATGTTGGCACCATGCGCTTGCTCTCTCCTGGGGTTGGACAACAGACAGGCCTTGCTTTAGAAAAGCCCCTTTTCTTTCTTCAGCTGGAGCTGTTTCCAGCCAGGCAGAGCCATGAATTGCCCTCTTGTGATGCCAAACACCGACACAAAGTCTTGTTCCGAGAGGTAGTTCTAAGAGAAAACACAACTTGCAGTGAGAAGGGCATCTCAGGAGGGCCAACAGGGGAAGCGAGTGGGCAGGAGTGGGGGAGCTGCCGCCCCGGGGGCCAGTGGGGGAGCTGGGGAGCCGGTGGGGGAGCTGCCCCGGGGGCCTGTGGGGGAACTGCTGCCCCAGGGGCTGGTGGGGGAGCTGCCCCAGGCCCCGTGGAGGAGCTACCTGGCCCTGGGCTTGTTTACCATGTAAGGGATCCTCCTGCCTGGCTTTGAGCCCTAGAGCCACACACAGGCAGGCCCTGGATGTTCGGGAAGACCGTAACAGACCTAAATTGTTATTGGCCGTGGAGTCCCGTCCGGGCCAGTGGGAGAAGCTGGCGGAGCTTACCACTCAGTCCTGGTCCCTTGCCCCTTAGGCAGTGAATGGGTTTTTATGTTATGGATGAATTCTAAACATCTGATTTTGGAAGGATGGAGAAATGAATGAATGGAGTATTCTTTGCTTCATGCTCTTAACTACCATTCTTACTGAATACTTACTTTTGGTGCCAGGGAGTGAACCCAAGGGAACTCTGGGGAATCTGGGAACGTGCTCCACCACTGCCCTGTACCCCTAAACCCCAAGAAGTCTTAAAATGCAAGGCTGAGTAGATCATCCCAGCTTGGCGATCATGTTGAGATTATTTTCTGAAACAACCTCTCACCATAGCCCAGGCTGTCCTAGAACTCACTATGTAGGCCATGCTGACTTGGAACCCATGGTGACTCCCCTGCCTCGGTCCCCCTAGTGCTGGGATTACAGTCATGAGCCCCCAAGCCCAACCGACCTGTGGCCTCTGCTTCTAAGAACATTGGAGTCTAGATGCTGAAGACTCGGTCTCAACATCTCAAGACGTCACAGAGTATCCCGAGTCCTTCAGCCAGCTCTTTGAAGGGGAAACCCATTCATTCATCTGTCCCTTCCACAGGAATGTATCGATTCACTTAACTAACACCTAAGGCGTGACAGTGAGTCCAAGGGGAGTGTGTGCCGCAGGGAGGGAGTGGTCAGGGGGACGTCAGGAAACTGGCCGTCGAGGAAGGCCAACCAGAGCTGAACTCTGAATGGCAAGGGGCCGGCTCTGAGGTGTTTTAGGAGCAGTGAACTCTCTCTCACAGGAACACCAGTAAGCATAAAGACTTCCGTGGCCGGGTGAGCATGTTCAAGGGTTAGACAAGCAGGCACCGACTGAAGGGGTGGTGAGTAAAGAGGGTATGTGAGACCCCCCAGGGGCAGGGCCAGACTGTGGAGGCCTTTGGGGTCTTCTGTAAGCACAGTGGGAGGTGTTTTAAAGTTTTCTATTACATGTATTTATTTAGTGTGTGTATGTGAGGGGCATGCATTTAGAGATCAGAGGACAACTTGTGGGACTCAGTTATCTCCTCGAACTGTGTGGGTCCTGGGTGCCGAGCCTGGGTCGTTAAGTGTGGTGGCAAATGCCTTTACCCTCTGAGCGGTCTCGCCAGCCCGTGAGGTATCTTAAATAGAGCTTTTGAACGACCCCTGGCTGTTAATGAGGATTATGCTCTGGGGAATAGGGGGGGAACAGATTAGTTCACAGCAGTGCACGGTGGCTGGAGGCGAAGGCCACAGAGAGGAAGACACTCACGGAGGAGGCGCCTTCAGTTGACGCAGTAGCGCAGATGCCCCCAGAGCGCCTGCAGTGTGCCCAGACTGCCCTAAGCCCTTTCTCGAGTGTGGCGCTTTGATCTATGTGGGATCCCCTCTCACACACACACACACACACACACACACACACACACACACACACACGCAGTTCCACAGTCGCGCACCTCCTTTTTGGCAGGGTTCACATCCTCAGGCAGCTCCTGGTTCTGACTTTTCAGTAGAACTTCTATAGGGTAATACGTCGGCCCGCTTTTGTTAGAATTCAGGGAGAGGGTTGCATTCTTCATGTCCTGAGTAAGGAGAAGGATACAGACATGGGCAAAGACTGACGTCTGGCACGTCAGGTCTCGGCGTGTATAAGGTTTACATTTTGGCTTACGCCGCTGCTTCATCCTTTGTCACCGTCTGAAAGACGGTGGTCCCCAAACCTGGCTGCACGTCAGAACGGCCTCGGAGAGCTGGTTCAGCAGGCCTCCTGGGAGTGTTTAGAGCCAGGTGGGCGTGCACACCGCACCTTAGGTCTTTACGTGGCGCTGGGATATGAACCCAGTCTCGGGTGTGCTCGGCGGGTGCTCGGCCACTGAGCCGTACCTCCAGCCGCAAGTCTTTTCCCAACATTCTGCCTCCATCCCTTTTCTTGGCATTTTTATTTATGTTTCCAGTTGCTCAACGCCTTGAGACTGAAGCCACGCTTAAGGACGGTTTAAAGACACTCACTGCAGCCCGTTAGCTCTGGGGTCTGACTTTGCAGAGCACAAAGGACAGCGTGATGTCGGAACGCCCTGTGCCACGCAGGACTGGCCGCTGGCTGCAAGGTCCACCTCTTTTAGCTGTTAAAATAGCCTGAGCTGCTGTGGACACGTTGGGAACTATTCAGATATCATTTGGATTAGAGGTTTGTCTCTGAGAAATACTGACAATAACCTTAATCTCTCCTGAGAGGCAGAAAAAGCTGAATAATAATAATGTTCTTTCTTTCTCTCTCTTCTTTCTTATTTGGTTTGGTGTATGAGGCGGAGTCTTGTGTATCCCAGGCTGGCCCTCCACTCAGTATGTAGCCAAGGATGACCTTAACCTCTTTCATTTATTCTGTAGATTATGTATGTGTGTGTGGGGGTATATGCTCTCTGAGACCGCTGAGCCGGCTCTCCATGCCCTCCCCATATTCTGGAAGGCAGTAAATGAGGAGCCTGGCCCTGAGACCTGCTTTTTTCTTCCCCTCCTTCATCCCGCCCCCCTCTTTTTTAAGATGGAGGTTTTGCTGTGTAGACTAGGTTGGCCTAGAACTCGGGATTCTCCCTCTCAAGTGCTCGAGCCCTGCTTTTCTAATGATTTAAAATACCCCCAAGGACGGGGGTGATTCAGCGTTTAGAGCGCCCCATTAGCTTGCACTTCAAACAAAACAAACAAAAAACCTTTGCATCCAAGTAGACCGCTGAGGGGGGTGGGGGGAGGGTGGGGTGGAGGGTGGAGGGGGGTGCTTAAAGACTTGGGGGGGGTTGCCCTGTGGTGTCTGTAGCACCCGCTGTCTCAGACAAGGTCCTGGGGCGCCTTGTCTCAGGGTCAGCCCCACTCACAGCGGTGATCCGCACGATCGCAGCGGCATCTCCCAGCTCCTCCTTCAACTGCTCGTACGATTTTCCTGCCTGTGAAGAGAGAAACAACAGGACGAGGTATTTACTGATAACAGGGGAGAGGCATCGCAGGCCTGGTGTGTATTTCCAGGAAAAGCAAAACATGGTAGAATCATAAAGCATTTCGGGGTACTCGAGGTCCACGTAGGGTCCAGAGGTCTTTTACACACGATCAACAATCTCTGGTGGCAAGAAGCAGCAGGCGTCTGTCTGTCTGTCTGTCTGGAGCCCGACTTCTTCCTATGAGCCCACTGTGACTCTGCACTGGCCGTCAGGGATGTGAACACGGTGTAGACGGGTACCCTCACGGTTCCTCACTGCCTCCTGCCCACCAGCTCGGAACTATCTGACTAGACTTCCTGCCGTGCGGGTGAAGCCGAAGAGGAGGAATCAAGGCACGGGATTCAGCGGGAGGGAGAGGGAGGCCTGTACCCCACCTCCCCCATCTGGGTCCCGAGCCCTTGGCAGTGAGAGCTGCACCCCCAATTTCTTACGCTCCAAATGTGAGGGTCCCATGCCAGGAACCAGCCTGTGAAGGTAGGAGGCTCAAATCCCTGCTTGATGATCAGGATCGGTGTGTCGGGGTCTCGGCCACTGGGGTGAGTTACCAGGTACTCCTGGGCAGTCGAGAGGGCCCCCTCCTTCTCCGTGGCGTTGGCCTCGGCTCCTATCCACAGGAACACCTGTGAGGCCGGTTTTATATTGTCGGTGCGTTCACACCAAGGACTAAGGGTTACTGTGCAGGCTGCTCATCCCTTCAGGCAGTGAGAGCCACAGAAAACGCTCTCAGCCTCATTTGTGCTCCAGGGGAAGGTTCTAGAAGCAGCTTGACTTTGTGATTTTAATTGCCGTGTGTATCTTCTAAGTCTTCGCCCCCTGACCTACGCTTCCTGAATTATCCGCCTACAAAACACTCATGCTGTCTCCCTGTACCTCAAACCTCAGCATGGCCAGGGTGTATCTTAGCTCTGTCTTACCACGTCTGCCTGCATGCTGTCCTGTTTCCCGCCATGATGATAATGGACTAAACCTCTGAACTGTACGCTGCCACCCCAATTAAACGTTTTCTTTTATAAGAGTTGCATGGTCATGGTGTCTCTTCACAGCAATAGAAATCCTAACTAATACAGCTGGTGAATTTTGTTGTTTTGAGACAGGGTTTCTCTGTGTAGCCCTGGCTATCCTGGAACTCACGCTGTAGACCAGGCTGGCCTGGATCTCAGAAATCAGGTTGCCCTGCCTCCTGAGTGCTGGGATTAAAGGCATGTTCCACCATGCCTGGCCTTAACTGGTGAGTTTTAAACATCATTCTATTCTGTGGCATACAGCAGTCTCTCTGGTAACTACTAAAGATGTTTCACTTAGAGAGTTGGTCCAGCACCAGCTCTCACCCTGGGTGGGGATGCCACATGGAAACCAGGCCAAATGGTGACCTTTGCAGCCGTCCTGAACTCTGTGGCTGTGTCTTACCTGGTCCCAGGTGTCCAGGAGCATCACGTCACCTGGGTTCAGGTCATCCTGGGTGAAGTCTGTGACCTCAGTAACAAGGAACCGGCCAGTCTTATTGGAACATTCAAAGAGCCGGACCTGGACGTCCAGAATTTCTTGCTGGAGCCTGCAGCAATAATATGAAAGCAGAGGGGGCGTATGAATCGGGTTGTGTGGGTGCCCGTGTGTGTGTGTGTGTGTGCGCGCGCGCGCGCGTGTATGTGTGCGTGTGTGCGTGTGCGTGTGTGTGTGTGTGTGTGTGTGTGTGTGTGTGTGTGTATGTGTGTGTGTGTGTATGTACATATGAGGACAGAGGGCTTTGGGTGTTTTCCTCCATAGTTTCCACAGAGCCTGGAGTGCGGCTATTCTCGCTGGCCAGCAAGTCTGAGGGGTTCTCTTGTCTCCGCCTCCCCAGCAGCAGGTCGCAGGCCTGCGTTGCTGTAGCTGTTTTTGTCTGTTTGTTTTGTAAGGTGCATTCCGAGGGATGGAACTCAGCTCTGCATGCTGCACCCCAAGGACTCTGCTGTGTCCCCAGCCCAGACGGCATGTTTAAAACTGTGAAGGAGCTTAGGATTTGTACAGGCCACGAGCCTAGAGGCTAGAGGAGCCCCGGATACAGGGCGGATGTGTTCACGTACCTCTTGTCGTTAGCATAGGGTGTTTTTCCTCCCAGAAGGTCCCAGAACTCAGGTGGCTCCTGGCCCTCAGCCACGGCGTCTGTGCTGCCGTCGTCGCAGAGAAGCTCGACCAGCTCCTTAGCCATTGCCCGCTCATCCCCACTGGACCCCTGAGTGGGTGAGGAGAGCATGGGTGTCAGAAACCCGGGGCGCTTCGAGAGGGGGCACCAGGCTTCTGAAACTGAACGGGGTCAGCTCTGAGCTGCAGCACCCCAGGATGGGGAGAGGGAGGAAATAGGGGGCAGGCCTGCTCTGAAACCCACAGTGGTCCCAGACAGAAGCCACCTCTGTTTTCCCTTCACCTGGAATTTCAGCACACGAGTTCTCCCTCGTCGTAAATACTGGGGTCTGGCACATGCGTCGTAGCAAACGCTCTGCCTCTAGAGCAAACACTATGTCCCCCAGGCCTAGCATGTAATTTTCATTCCTCTTCCGGGGGGAGGGGAGGGTTTTCGAGACAGGGTTTCCCTGTGTAGTTTTGGTGCCTGTCCTGGATCTCGCTCTGTAGCCAAGGCTGGCCTCGAACTCACAGAGATCGGCCTGGCTCTGCCTCCCGAGTACTGGAATTAAAGGCGTGCTCCACCGCCACCTGGCCTCATACCTTTTAAAATTACAGTAAAATTGACTGTGTTGGGCTCTACAAGGCTTAAAAACAGAACCTTGTTGCCACAGTGCAGTTAGACTGACCTCTCCTTAGTCTCCCACTTCCTGCCCCTTTGGAGTGAGGCCTGCGCTCCTGACCGCGGCTACATCAAGAATTCTCCATCGGAATAATCTGCCGTCTCTGGGCTATCTCACATGGAAGCAGGCAACATGCAACCTCAGCGTTTGCATACTTCCCCTTAGCGTGAATTGGAGACTCTTCCACGCTGGGCGCGTGAGTGGCCTCGTTTGTACCGCTGAGGAGTATTCCACTGTATGAACATGCCTATGTTTACCCATTTTCCAGATGACTTCTAACTTGAGAGGATTGCGAATAAATGTGCTGTACACATGTGTGTACGACTCTTTGTGTACAGAGGTTTTTTTGTTTGTTGGGTTTTTTATTTAAAGATTTACTTTATGTGTATGAGTGTTTTGTCCGTGTGTGTGTGTGTGTGTGTGTGTGTGTGTGTGTGTGCGTGCGCGCGCGTCTGCCGGGTTATGGATAAGTACTCCTGCTCTCGGCCTTTCACGGTGCTGGGGCCGGGACCTGGACGCTTGTGCCGATAGAGCAAAGCCCTTTACTGAGGGCGCCATCTCCCCGGCCGCGAAAGATGGCATTTATCCTACTATAAATAAATACTCAGGAGGAGCGTTGCTGGGTTGTGGTAAAGGTGGGTGTCAGTTTATCGAAACTGTCAAACTGCTTTCTGGTTTTGTTTTTTTTTTTTTTTTTGGTTTTTCGAGACAGGGTTTCTCTGTGTAGCTTTGCGCCTTTCCTGGAACTCACTTGGTAGACCAGGCTGGCCTCGAACTCACAGAGATCCGCCTGGCTCTGCCTCCCGAGTGCTGGGATTAAAGGCGTGCGCCACCACCGCCCGGCCCAAACTGCTTTCTAAAATGCGTCCCATTTTGCAGCCCTACAAACGGTGCAGGAAGTTCCTGCGTCTCATTTTTATATGGTGCGTGTGTTCGTGTGGTCAGCCAGTGCACGTGTGTGCACCTCACTGTGGCGTCCGCTAATGATGTCCCTAATCATGACAGCAGGCGCTTTTCTTCGTCAACGCCCCCACCCATTGGTTTTGGTTTTGTTTTTGTTTTTTGGTGACATGGGTCTTACCGTGCTAGGCTGTCCTTGAACGTGAGATGTTCCCACATCCCCCTCCCAAGTAGCTAGAATTGCAGGTTTGTGTCACCACGGTCATTTCCTCCCATTTTAAAGTGAATCGACTAATTCACTATGGGATGTGTTTTTATGATGGGGGCATGCGTGCTGGAGAACAGGCATCACAGGGGCTCTCTTGGGAGTTAGATCCCTCCTCCCACCGTGGGGTGCAGGGGTCAAACTCACGTTGTTGACAAGTGTCTCTAGCCCTCGAGCCACCTCGCTGGTACCTCCCTCACCCCACCTTTTTGGCTTTTTGAGATAGGGTCTGACTAGGCCCAGGCAGTGTGGCTTCAGACTCGCGATCCTCCTGCCTCAGCCTCCCAAGGGCTGGGATTACAGCCACACGTCACCACACTTGGCCCTGAATTCTCTTTGAAAGCAGTTGGAACGATGACATCCCATGTGCCCGTCCTGCCACAGGGGACACTGACCCAGCGTCCCCGCACGTGGGTGCTGTGCCGTGTCTCTGGGGGCTGGCGGCACCCGAGTTCTAATGGCGGTCTGACTGGGGAACGCAGATGCTTCCTCTGAAGACCCGGGACAGGGTCCACCGCTTGAGGACGGCACCAGCCCACCGTTCAGCACCTTTGACCTCGCTGACAGGCCCAGGGTGGAGCCAGGGCAAGCATGAGCGAGCTCCAAGGGGCCGGGACCCACCAGCCGCTTTTACCTTGCCGTACCACAGGTAGTGTCCCGTCTGAGTTCGCAGCAGAAAGACATCGTTGGAGTTGAGGGAGGAAGTGAAGGCCGAGACTTCCACTGCTTTGGTATTGGATTTCTCGTTTCCTTGGATCTGGAAGAGTCTTACCGGGGGGTCAGGCTCTGCATTTCCCTTCCTGGAAGTCCCGCCCTGGGGAGAGAAAAGTGGAGGCCAGATCTGCAAGAGCCACCACATGAACTGGCCGTTGTGGACGGAGACGTTCTGGATGCCATCTTTACCCCTCGGGGCCTCCTGGGCTGAGAGGAAAGGATCTGAGTGAGAATGTCACCCTGCACCAGGAGCTAGGACCAGTGTCTGCCAGCACTGGCTGATCTCAGAATAATTCTGTGAAGCAGATGCTTCTCCATCGTGCACGCTGAGGTTGGGGAAACTTGACTGATCCATGGCAAGGGAAGGACCTGATGCCGGGCTCGGGTGGAACCCGACAGGTGACTGCGTTGCCGGCCCGTGCTTCCGTCGGGGCTCCAGGGAAAAAGTGGGCCTTGGACTTGAAGAGCGGCACGTCCGGGTGGTAAGGAGGGGCAGCGTGGTGTTGGGAGGGTGCAGGGGAGGGGTCACTGAGGCTATAACACCTGTACAGACGGCGTGGCTCAGACTGTGAAAGACGCGAGCACTGGCCGGACGGGCATCCAAGAGTCCCTTGAATGTCTCGTGCTAAACTTTTGTCCTAACGCCTAAGCTAAGCCTGTGTTGTCCCCCGGCCCCCCATCTCGTCCCCGCCCCCCCCCACACACCCCAGCCCCGGCCTGTCCAGCAGCTCTTCACTGGGCCATCAGCCCCGAGCATCCCTGAACAGGCATGGTTTTGTCCCTAGGCCCTCACCTCATAGATAACCAGCTTTCCTCTGAAGATGGCCATGAAGTGGCGCGGCTCCTTCCCCATGCTCACCCGAACCTGCACGGGGGCCCCGTCAAACTGCCGGTCCACCTCCACCGCCTGGTACGCCGAGGCTGCCAGCTCATCCTGGGAGGCATGGCGGCCCTGCGGTGGTGAGAGGGTCGTGATGGACCTCGGCCCAGTGCCCAGGGCGCGTCTGGACCCAACGCCGAGAGCGGCCCGGCCTACCTGCCAGATGTACAAGATGTAATGGGGCTTCCCGTTCACCTCATACGTGTAGAGGACCAGATAGCAGTCTCCCCCGTAGAAGAAGCCATACCACTGCCGTTCCACAGGAACCAGCTCCAGGTTCTCAATTCTCCAGACCTGGGCACAAGAGGAGACACCGTCACCCAGAGAGGGGGCGTCCTGTTCAGAGAATTCCACCTAAACGGAACTCGGCAGTGTTTGACAGAACACAAGTTGGGATGGGGTGCTAACAGCCATCCCAAGTACCCCCTCCCTCTCTGGGTCCCCTCTGCCTTGAAGGCTCATCGTATCGCATGATTTGAATCCTGAGGATGGGGGTCACAGGTCACACTGGTCCGGTACCTCCCATCATACAACCTAGGTCTTCGTAGACTTAAGTGATGGCTTAAATATATGTTCCGGGTGACAGTCCACCGGGGGATGTCTCTCACTTTCCTGAAGCATTGCAGGGAAACAGCCACCCCCACGCCTCTTAGAGGACACGGACATGTGGAGCGGGGAGAGAGGGGCACCCAGAACGGGGTGCCCTCCTGCAGCAGGGACCCCCCAGAGGCCGGTGCTGCCCTCACCAGACTCACCTCCATTTTCCCACTGCCATCATCCACCATCCTCTCCTGGGCAGCCACTTCCGGCTTGGTGTGTAGGAGAGTCACGTCAAACTTGTCCTGGAAAACTTTAGCTGCAGAGAAGGGAGTGGGGAAAGCCGAGTGAGCACGGCACACGCGTGCCGCGGTCCCGGGTCCCGGGTGGGAGAACACACACACGCGAGGGAGATCTCACCAATTTTACCAAAGCTGAATATTTTCCCCAAGCCTGTGGTCTGGTCCTTCACTGACCATTTCTGGAAGAGCTGTTTGAACATGGCTGACTCAGCACCATCGTTGACGGTCTCCACGTTGGTGCTGCTGGGGTAACCCTTCATCTTGATGAAGTCCTGCGGCCCCACCCCCAGATAAAAGACTGTCAGCCAGGGCATACATATCCTGAGTGTTTTGCTCCTTTCGTAATTCCTTCCTCCCTGGGAATCCTAGCCAGTGTCTACCTCACTTCTGTCTAAGGTTCCGAGTAACCTGCCTCCAAAAGCTGGGAACATGTTGGTGTCTCTTCTTTAGACTACCCCGATTCTGACCATTATGGATTGACTTTGCAGACCCACCATGTAAGTCTCCTGATTTTATATCATAGTTATTGGTTCATTTATTGCACCTGGGTCATGTGGTACGTCCGCAGAATTTAGTAAATGCCCCTTGAAGACTGGTCCCCTAATCTGGACTTGTGACATCCCCTTCAATGACAACAGCACCTTCCAAAAGCAGGTTCTGTGCTTCAAGTATAGTTCTGAGTATTTTACACAATTTTTTGTTTTGTTTTTCGAGACAGGGTTTCTCTGTGTAGTTTTGGTACCTGTCCTGGAACTCACTCTGTAGACCAGGCTGGCCTCAGACTCACAGAGATCCACCTGGCTCTGCCTCCCGAGTGCTGGGATTAAAGGCGTGCACCACCACTGCCTGGCACGAATGGGTTTTATCTTCCAGTGGTTCTGGGAGACAGGGATTACCCCTTTAGATATCAGAACTGAAGCTCAGAACACTCGGCTGGAAAAGGTAAATCCTGCATTTGTACCCCAGTTGGTCTGTGTACTTGGAAGTTCGTATGTGTCCCTGCTCTGTGCGCATGTCCATGGTGACATTGGCAGAATAGTATCACACGTTGACAGATCCTACCAGGGCTTTGGACATGGCTGCCTGTTTCTCCACCTTTGTGGCTCCTTTGCCTTTCCACACGTAGATCTTGGCTCCACTTTGGTCCAGGATGTAGCAGTCCTGAATCAGCCAGGGATAAAGCATGGTTACCGATCCGAGAGGCAGAGGGAGGGCTTTGCCCAGGGTCTGCCTTTGAAGTTACTTCTGGCTTCCTCAGGCAAAGCCCCCTCCAGTTCTACTTACGTCATGGCTCAGTAGGTCCTGGACCAGGGGCCTTGCGGCCACCTCTGTGATTGCCAGCTGCCCAGCTGCATCCGAGACCCTGGTGAAGAAGGAGGTTAGCCTGTGCCTTTCCTCTGTAGACGTTCCAGGGGACGTCTCCCCACCCGCAGCCTCCAGCCCACAGCCAGGTTTGAGCACTCACTGATACAACATGATATTTGATTTCTGCTGCTGATCCATGATCTCATCGGGAACGGCAGGCTTGATGGTGGAGCGACGGCCAAGGGCGTCCTGGAGGACCGTCATCAGCTCGGGGCTGGCTGCCTCTTTGTCTCCCTCAATCACTCCGATCTCAGCGCGGCCTCCCCGCTCCCGGTCCCGAATGTCCCTTGCCAGAAGCATAGCCTGCCAAAGAAGAAGCCCAAGGGAGCAAGCGCTCAGCTCACCCGGCACCCTTTCCTTCCAGATGGCTTCCTTCTGTGGGAGCACCACCAGGATGGCAGACAAGCGACCCCCCCGCTGCTGAGGAGCCCCAGGGTGAGGCGCTGCCCGTGGCCTGTCTGCAAGACAGAGTCTGCCACTCGAAGGCAGAGGGCGAG